>NC_043710.1:63238147-63256056 GCF_006229205.1 Suricata suricatta
CCAATACTATACTGCCTTAATGATGACAGCTTTGTAGTAGAGGCTAAAGTCTGGGATTGTGATGCCTCCTGTTTTGGTTTTCTTCTTCAATATAACTTTGGCTATTCAGGGTCTTTTGTGGCTCCATATGAATTTGAGGATAGTCTGTTCTAGCTTTGAGAAGAATGTTGGTGCAATTTTGATGGGGATTGCATTGAATGTGTAGATTGCTTTGGGTAGTAATGACATTTTCACAATGTTTATTCTTCCGATCCATGAACAGGGAATGTGTTTCCATTTCCTGGTTTCTTCTTCAATCTCTTTCATAAGATTTCTACAGTTTTCATCATATAGGTCTTTTACATCCTTGGTTAGGTTTACTCCTAGGTATTTTATGGTTTTTCGTGCAATCGTGAATGGGATCAGTTTCTTGATTTCTCTTTCCACTGCTTAATTATTGGTGTATAGAAATGCAATTGATTTCTGTACATTGATTTTGTACCCTGCATCCAGATGGCCTACAGGCACATAAAATGATACTCAACATCACTCATCATTAGGGAAACACAAATCAAAGCCACACTGAAATACCACCTCATGCCAGTCAGAGTGGCTAAAATGAACAAATCAAGAGACTATAGATGCTGGCGAGGGTGTGGAGACACAGGCACCCTCCTACACTGTTGGTGGCAATGTAAACTGGTACAGCCACTCTGGAAAACAGTGTGGAGGTTCCTCAAAAAACTATCCATAGAACTCCCTTATGACCCAGCAATAGCCCTGCTAGGGATTTACCCAAGGGATACAGAAGTGCTGATGCACAGGGGCAGATGCACCCCAATGTTCATAGCAGCACTGTCAACAATAGCCAAAACGTGGAAAGAGCCTAAATGTCCATCAACTGATGAATGGATCAAGATGAGATGTGGTATATATATATATACAGTGGAGTATTACATGGCAATGAGAAAGAATGAAATATGGCCATTTGTAGGAAAGTGGATGGACCTTGAGGGTGTCATGCTAAGCGAAATAAGTCAGGCAGAGAAGGACAGATACCATATGTTTGCACTCATAGGTCTAACAGGAAAACAGGAGAAACCTAACGGAGGACCAGGGGGAGGAGAAGAGGAATAGAGAGTTGGGGAGAGGGATGCAAAACTTGAGAGACTATTGAATACTGAAAACAAACTGAGGGTTGAAGGGGAAGGGGGTGGGGGGAAAAGAGGTGATGGTGATGGAGGAGGGCACTTGAGGGGAAGAGCACTGGGTGTTGTATGGAAACCAATTTGACCATAAACTATTAAAAAAATAAAAATAAAATAAAAATAAAACTCTTCATTAAAGTTTCATTATTATGCAAAATATATTATCCAAAATATATTTATATGTATGTGATATTAAACAAAATATATTCATTCATTAAATGCTTCTTTGCCCAAAGTCAATGAAATATGTGAATTTAGAAACATTTTGCTTTTGAATCCATCAAAATCTTGTTCCTCTATTCATTTCTTATTTTCTACAAGAGCTTTTCTTCTCTTGGATACTCTCCTAACTTTTCCTTTTTATCTTTTTCACCTAGGTCTTCTTCCCTTTTCCCCAAATTTTCCTGGTCTTAAACCATCTCCCCCCTACTCCTTAATTTTATCCTAAAGCTCACAATTTCCCTTAAGAATAAGATAGATGAACAGGAATACATATTTGGCAGGTAGATTTTAAGATCTAGACTTGGTCTGACTTAGAGACAATTATCACATGTTTCCCCAAATTCTGATAAGAAAAGTAGAAATTTATTGTGGACTTTCAATAGTATTGGAAACTCAATATCCCGATCTCCTGACCTATAATAACTAATAGTAACTAATACTTGTTTTCACAAGTCTATTTGATATTTGATGCTGAAGCCTGGCAAAAATGACAACAAAAGATCTTATTGGAAATATTCTAAAAAAGTGAAGTTATTCCCAAGCTCCACCAAATAGAATAGGAATCCTAAAAAGTACAAAATGTGAAACAACCCTAACTGAGGATTATATTGTTATATTTCCAGCAAAGAAAGACTACATATTAATCTAATCTTGCAAGGAAAGAAAAGGTAAATCCATCAGAGGTTTTAGAAATCACCTTTTCAATAACGTGGGTCAACATTCAGGAGTGAATCCATAGACAGATGCTTCTGCTCCACTATTCTCACTTTTTATGAATAGCCTTATGCTTATAAAATACAGGACTTGGTATGTAAACAAATACCCAAATAAGAAATAGTTTTCCTAACAGACCTATAGTATTTGCCCAAACATATTGAGAGGGTCTTAGAACAAAAGCAGAATAAGACCAAAAAACAAGTTAACGACTTTGCAAAATAAAACTACTGAATGGTCCCTTGTCGTCAGGTTCCCGCAAACAAAACTGCCCATGATAGATCTGTGGAATTATCCATGATTTGGGATGCTTTGAAAAGAGTAATTATTTCTAAAAACAAGATGGATTCCTATCAACTATGATTAAGTAGTGAAGGAACTTCTATGCTGGTAAAGGAAGTAGCTACCCTAAAGACAAAAATTATCTTAAAAAATGGATGATCTAGAAACCAAGGGACTAGCTCATCATTATCTCAGGCAGATAGTCCTTTTGAAGGGTATTTGGATCTATGATGCCTCAAACAACTAGATTTTGGAAGCGTTCAAATAAAGCTTTATAGAATGCTAAAATTCAGCCCCAACATCAAAGAACAAATACTGGAAACTATATGAATGTAAGTTATATGAAGATAAGCTTTGGCATTCCCAGGATAGGTGACTGGTAGCACTAGATGACCTCAAGTGGAATCTTGCTAAGATCCTTCATGAAATCCACACCACAGCAAGGATAACCTGGCCACCGTGGCACACAACCACTGTGGGAGAATTTTGGAAAAATCACTGAGGATGTCTCTACTGTTCATCTTACCTGCTAAAATGTGATCCTACCAAAACTCTAAAGATGGGGGGCATGAATGGCACAAACTCCAAGATCTATGTGACTCTCAAGATGGATTTACTTTTTATTCTGCTTGTTGCAAGCTTGTTTTCAAGGTCATGAAAGCTTTTCCTTATCAAAGACCACATCTTGACAGCATCAGAGAGAGATTTTGTTTTTGACTTGGCAAATCTGAATCACTATCTAGTAATAACCATACTCATTATACTGGGACAGTCATTAAAGAGCTCTGCAAGGAATTACACTAACTTTAGGATGTCCTTATTTTCATGGTCACTATACCTCTGTGCTTCATGTTTCATTTAAGTGCATTGCCAGAAATTTCAAAACAAAGCTACTATTAGCTACTCTCAAGGATTACTCAGAATAATTACTGACCCACTTTTTACATGCACTATCTGAGCAATAATTTCTACAGTAAAGGTTATGGAATTGGAAAAAGTGGCCAGAAATTTATCACTAAACTTAGCCAAATTATAAATGATACTCTCCCAGTATCTAAGGCTCAAACTTTAGAAGGCAGGTCTAAAACTCTTTAGCCCAAGTAGAAATAGAGAATTAAGTAGGTTTCACATTCTATTAGTTATCCATGATGGTGTCTGTTATTTCCAATACTTCATGTTGAATTTGAACAAATATGTTCTCTATCAATGCAGTAAGTCATTAAAACTCCATTTATATACTTTGTAACAGGTATTTTTATTTTGAGCTTTCTATACTTCAAACAGGCAAAAGAGAATGGAATCTAGTGAAGAAGTTTAGTATTTTTTACCCTAGGTGTAGAATGACAGATTAAATAAAAGAAGGCAAAATATATATGGTACAGACACACTACCAGGCCATTTCCAAGATTTATGCCCAATGTTAAATGGGTCTTCCACTTTCCTACTCTGATATAATACAGATTCAGCTAGGCTTAGACTCATCTCATTTGGGATCAATCCAAAATGACAGATATATACAGATATGTGGATCAAAGTAGATGGTAGAAGAAGGTCTGTATTTAACTTTGATGCTCAAAGCAGTTGTCTGGTTATCATAAGAACAAGAGAAAAGTAAATGAGAGACATACATTTCCCTGTTTAGAGGCAAAATCACTAACTCAATAAAGTGATTCTAGAGTTTACCTGGTAGGATAAATAAGTGAGAATAACCCAAAAAGTTTTTGATATAGATGAGCAATGATTAATCAATGCATAGATTATTTTTTAAAGAAAGATAACCTAAAAATAACCCATTTTATTTACATTACAAAGGAAAGATCATAAATAAATGAAGAAATCAAAGTATTCAATAAACAGTACTAATAAATAAATAAATAAATAAATAGTACCAAGACAACCAATTTAAAACCAAATAAAACTAAAACTTTATCTACTACCATATGCTAACAGAAATTCTTGATAGGTTAAAAAGCCAAATGTAAAATAAAAAAGCACTTAAAAATTTAAAATGTATACTTCAAAATGTATTTGATCTTATGTTGAAAAGAACATTACAGCATAAAATAAAAGAATTCACAATATTAACAATAAGTAGCACATACACATTTTTAGACTTTTGAACATCACAAGTTGTAACAAACCAAAATAAGAGGAAAATAACATATGCAGAAAATATATTTGAAATACATACTGTAAAATTTTCATAATCTTGGTGTGTAAAACTTCATACCAATCTATATTAAAAAACCCAAACTCCAAAATAATTATAAACATAGCACACAGAAAAATAATTCACACAAAATTTTGAAAGGAATAAAAATTATCAATAATCAAATGAGAATATGTTAATATTACTAGTCATTGTGGAAATGTAAGTCAGTATCTTAACTGATTGTCCTCATGATAATGGTGAAGGAAACTACAACTTCCAGTAGTATTAACAACTTTATGGAAATATTCTACCAGTTCTAATAATCAGAGTAAAGTTTTCTATCCATTTTCACTCAACAACACTCTTTGTAGAACTCTACTTTCAAAGAATTTTTAAAGCCAATTTATAGACAATATTCAGCACAACATAATTTAAAGGAGCAAAACTTCAGAAGCCACTTTAATATCCAGTCACAGAAGAACAGCTACATTCTTTATGGAAGGTTGAATACATAATTTCTGGATAACTATCATTTCTAGTAATTTCCAAATCTTGGCAATTTATTTTTACATTGGAAGTCTTTGATGTAGAAGAAAACTAACATCCCTGGACTCTCTGTAACAGGAATCAAGCCTATAATCTCACACTCATGGAAGACTTGAAGTAGGAAATGTGTAATAATACATATGGGAAACAATCTCATAGCAAATTCAGTTATGGAGCTACTCAATTGTTTAGTAGTAGATGGAGTGAGGTACACAAAATGGAAATAAGCAACTTGAAGTAAAGTAAAGAGAGTAATTCAGTTAGGCTTCTCCAAACATCAATTCCAGGTAATCTAATTATAGACCAGTTGGAAAGAGATTCTGACTTGCTTTGAAATACTTAGAATGATTTAGTATTAATTCCAAAATTCACCCATTCACTTCCTTTTTAATCTTCTTGAATACTCATAGCAACTTTTACTTGTTCAAATATATTGCTCCATATATATAAGTAACCAAAATATTTCAGAGAACGTTTTCATCAGAAGACACTCAGCCAACTGATGTACTTTGACGTAGGTCCAAAATGAGAAAGAAGGAAAGATAATCAGGTACTTAAGTACCTATTAAGTTGGAATTAATGAGAATTGGGCTCATTACTTATATTTTCTCATTAAATCATCACCATCACCTAGAAAAATGGAATATTTCCATTTTACAAATAAGAAAGCCAAGGAAGTCTAAATAATCTCCTAACAGTTACTCCTCCAGTGAAAAGATAATATTATCCATTTTCCAGATTAAGAAAGGAAGGTGAAATCACAGAACTGTCAATTCCTGAGAGTTTTTATTATTAAGATTTAAATCTGGGCACCTGGGTGACTCAGCTGGTTAAGCATCCAATTCTTGATTTTGGCTCAGTTCATGATTTCACAATTCTGTTCATGAGATTGGATGCCACATTGGGCTCTGTGCTGACAGCTCGGAGCTTCTTGGAATTCTCTCTCTCTCTCTCTCTCTCTCCAAATAATAAATACATAAATAAATAAATAAATAAATAAATAAATAAATAAACATTAAAAAATTTTTGAACTAATATGTGTCTGGCTTTAAAGTCCATCTAATTTAGAGTCTACCATACTGCCTTCTAAATTTCAGTGTGGTTGATAGATACACATCATAAATAAAACTATTCAGTAGATTTGATGCTCCTTGGGCATTAATACAGCCTCAGTTTAGACTGAAGTCATTATTTGTTCCAGATTGCGTTGAAATTACACAGGAATGGCAAAATGATGTATTATAATGGACTTACTCTAAACTACTCCTTCCTCTCCATGCTTAATGAAATGCAACTGATCTCCAGCTAGTAATTTATTATTGTTAATTACTTTACCAATATTTTATGAATATGTGTTGAATAATTCTAAATCAATAATTTGATATAAATAAAAGATGACTGATATTCAACGAAGCCACACACGATCAATTTTTTATCTCTGTCTCAAATACAATGTCATTGTGTGACAGGTTGATTTTCATTGACATTAAATGTCAGTTTTGAGAAGGTCCACAGTGAAACACCCCATTGAATCGCCTGCATTTCAGTGTACAGCTATAAAGTCAGGTATACCTGGAAATGTCAAAAAAGCTTCTATTAGTACCACTTGAGAGGCAGTAAGGCATGATGGCTAAGACCATCATATTAGGCCATCATATAGATAATAAATTCCAGAGCCAGACTGCTTGAGTTCAAATCTCAATTCTATACAATAAAACCTTGGATTATAAATAGCTTGCTTTGTGAGTGTTCTGCAGAATGAGCAAATATTTCTAATAAATTTTAACTTGATAAATGAGCAATGTCTTCCAGTACAAGTAGTACATGATGCCAAACATCACATGATCACAACTGAGCCAATGGTTTTCTCTCTCTCTCTCTCTCTCTCTCTCTCTCTCTCTCTCTCTCTCTCTCTCTCTCTCTGCAGGATTGTGAGTGATCATGTTCCATGTTTGGATGCTCGGTCTCAGGCTGTGGTGGTTGAAAGAAATCAAAGGTGCCCACAATTAGCACTGCTGTATTTTTTTGTCACTTCAAAGTACCTATGGACAGTCCTTTGCTTTTCCATATAAGACTAAGCTTAGGAATACTTTGCTTCATTCTAAGTCAGGCTGCCTGCAAATATAGACCCCCTTCCTCTACTGCCTTATTGCCAGTTCCATTAAATACAGTATATGACAAGTATATGTAGTCAATATCTGTGTAATGTATACAAAGGCTTTCATGCAGAAAAGGGCTGAAACACAAATGAGGGCTTTCTTTTCAGAAAGGCAGTCGGAAGGCTATGGTTACAGTGGAAGTTAAAAAGGAAATCATTGAGAAGTACGAATGAGGTATGCAAGTGGCCAAAATTGTAAGATTTTTTTTTAAGTCTACATCTGTATCTCATCTGAAAGAAGAAGAAAAAAGCAGAGGAATCCCTCACTTCAAATGAGATTAGGGAGATGTGTAAAATATGGGAAACAGTGCAAAATTTTTTAGAAAAGCACCACCACCAGGGCTGTAGCAGTGTGAGAGATCAATCTTTTTAATGACAATGCAATGTCACATTTGTGTGAAATCTTAACACTGCAGAGCAAGTGTCATTAAATAGGTTCCTTGTCAAAAATGTGTGAAAAGAAAAAGATTCCATTGAGCCAAAAGATAGCAGTGATTCTGTTAGTGATAGTGAAAGTCATCTTACTCAATAACCTTCCTCTCTCTTGTCTCCCTGCCACCAATCATGACATGAATATTTTCAAAGGAAAGTGCAAGTTAATTTGTGTATTTTTCTTTATATTTTATATTTTCTTTCTTATTTTGTATTACATTACAGTATTGTAATCATTTTTATATTAACATTTTTGAGTTTCCATTATTTCTTATGGGTAAATTTCTTTTGGTATACAAGTGCTTTGGATTACAAGCATGTTTCCAGAATGAATTATGCTTGCAAACCAGTTTTACTGTAACATTACTTGCTGTGTGACATTAGGCAAATTATATAACCTCTCAATTCTAAAATGGAGATAATAGTAACGTCAGCATAGGTTTATGAGGTAAAACTAAAATTTCTAAAGCACTTAGAACAAAGGCCTGGCATACAGAAAACATTACCTAATACAGCTGCCACGTACCATCAAAAAACGTTAGGAGAGTGGAATTAAAACTGTTGCACATACACATATTTGTATTTGGAAAGTTTATTTCAATTTATGTGAATCTTGATGTGCAGAAACTTGATGGGGAAGTCTTTTCAGAATGCATACATATATCAAATCACAATGATGTCAGTTTTAAACATATTGCAATTTTATTTGTCAATTATACCGCAACAAAGCTGGAGGAGAAAAAGAAACAAGCAGGGAAACAGGACAGGTACACAAAAAGAAGCAGAAACTAGAAGGGCAGGGAACTCCTCATTTGTGTTTCCATGATTGAGTTATGTGAGTCTTCCCTGAATCCTTCTCGTTATTCTCTTTTTCTTGACCTACTTTGAGTAACTTATGTGCTCATTCATCCTAAAGATCCCTAAGACAGTCTCTTTGCCAAAAAGGTAGACAGAAGGTAAGGAAAGAACAGACATAGCTGAAAAGAAAGCCCTTGTCCAAGCCAGTGAGAACAAGCTCATCCCTGTCTTTAATTGGCCCACAATAGTTCCTTCTAGCTCTCTAGCAGACTATTTCACATTTCTCAAGCGCTGACGTTCAAAATGTTAGCCCAAATTATGCAGCAGGCTCAAATGAGAGCCCTTGCTGGTATGTAAACATCTTACAGAGAATATAAGTTAGAAGCTGAGCTGACATATGGATTGAAATTTTTATTTATAACTAACTGAAGGTGAGAAGAGGTTAGAAGCTACATTCACATTTAATTGAGTTTACTGGAATGTAGAAGGTTGCTTAGAAAATATATTAGATATGATCTTTACCCCTCTAAGAATAAGAGTGAAAGTCACTCCCAGGCTGCAAAGAAGTAATGAATTTCAAGAATCCATGGATTTCTCTCTGTTCAAAGACTTATTTTTTGGGTATTTTTTGTTCCTTGGGTTTCTTCCATCAGCATAAAGATTTTCTAACTATTGTATTAAAGAATTTTTTCATTCATATATATTTCAATTCAGTTTATCCTTCCCACAGTATTTTCTATGGGCTTCCTTTTAAAAAAAAAAAAAAAGAGGGGAGAATTTCAAGAGTTGCTACAGTCTTCCCTGCTATATGTGATTCTTTCAAACATACACTCCAGAGTTTTTATCTGTTTCTATCACTAGCACCTAGAAGAGTACATAGTACATCATAGGCTCTCAATGAATTTTACTTTTTATTGAATCGATGATACTATAACAATGATAAAATGGAGTTCTCTGATCACTGAAGCAAAACAGCACAGAGGAAGCTTATAGGTTTTGGAACCAAAATAGGCAACCTAGCTGTGTTTCCCCAGCTACTATGAAGAGTAGTAATAAGGAACATGGCCACTCAGTTTAAAGTCACAGCCACTTTTCAGTGATTTTTTATATAAAATTCTCCTAAATTATATGTTGAATATTTGTCATTATTTGGGACTTTTATTGTGCTTCTTAGCATTTTAATATAGCATTCAAATTTTGTTTCTCCTCTAAGAAACTGTTGCTCTGAAGTATAAATGAAAGATAGTATCCACTAAGACACACTATCTGAAGACATAAAAAAAAAGTATATGCTGATTCTCCGTGATAAAGCATAAGCCCCCAAAATTACAAAATAGAAAGTCTGATGTCAAGAATATCTACACCAGTCTTCTAACTTCTACCATGGGAGAAAATATCTACAGACATGAAGATTTAAATTTTTTTTGAGTGTCAATGGCAAATTTTAAAAAGATTATAAACAAAATAAAATTGTAAGAACTACAATCCAGAGAAATAATTTTACTATATATTAAAGTCTTATAAAGTAAAATATCAGTGACTATATGTTGCAGACAATGAGTCTGGAGTTCTTTCATATCCAGCAAGAGAGTGGACACAGAATTGAATATAAGAGAGGCTAATGTCTGGGAGGAGACAAAAGCCCTGAACTGGGGTTTCATCTCTGTTTATTGAGCTTTCAAGATCTTACACATGTGGTGAATGTGAAGGAAACAATCAGATAGTAATCATTAACTTATGTGATTAAGAAGCAAAGGCAAATGGTATCTGTGATTAAGGTATATTGGCATCAGATGGAAAGTAATTTCCTGCGGATGATATAACAAGTTATTCGTGATTCTATTATAATATCTCAATGTCTAACCTCGTGCTTTTGCCCTGTGATGGTGGATTTCCACCCTAAGCTTTTTTCTAACCCCTTTATGTAAGTAGAACCTATTTCCCCACAACTATAATATATTAAATAATCAGAGAGCACATTAAAAATTTATAAAAGAGAAAAAGCTACTAATAAATAATTATAAAAATATAATACTATCACTCCAACTATAGCAATATAGTAATTTACACCTTGTAACAACAAGGAGGTAACATCTTTTATATTTTATGTGTTGTTAATAATTTTACATATTATAAGCTGGTGAGAAATAAAACAGTAATTTTTCTATTTAATTAGAATTGTATACCATTTCAAATTTTTGGAAAACTTTAGAAGTCAGGAAATTAAAGATTATTCTATTGACAGCAACTGCACATCTAGGAATTTAAAATATGGACAAGTCAAATCCACATAGAATTTAATCACAGAAGTACTTATACTTATTTTAAAATGAAAATAAGCAACTTAATTATCATCCCTGGTGAAATGGTGAAGTGAACACTGATATCAATTTAATGAAGTACTATGCTATCATTAAAATGTTGGATTTTACAGGATCTTGAAGATATCTCTGCAGTCCCATGTTCATGGTAGCATTATTTATAATAGCAAAGATATGAACACTACCTAAGTGTTCATCAACAGATAGTGGATAAAAAAGATGCTGTATATATAAAATTTTTAAATGTGTATTTTAGAGACAGAGACATTTTATTTGTGCTGGTAGCACAAAGCTCGATGTGGGCCTCAAACTCATGAGCCATGAGATCATGACCTGAGATGAAGTCTGATACTCAACTGACTGAGCCACCCAGGCACCACAAGATGCTGTATATATAAATAATGGAATATTATTCAGCCACAGAAAAGTAGGAAATCCTGCTGTTTGTGACAACATGGATAAATCTGGAGGGTGCTATGCTAAGTGAAGTTAAGTCAGACATAGAAAGATAAGTACTATAGACATTACTAATAGGCGGAATCTAAAAAAGACAAACTCAGGGAAATAGAGAATAGAGTAGTAGTTACTAGGGGCTCAGGGGTGGGGGAAATTAAGAGATACTGGTCAAAGGGAACAAATTCAGCAATACAATTCCTATGAAAATACCAACAGCATTTTTCACAGAACCAGAGCAAATATACTAAAACTTGAATGGAATGACAAAAGATTCCAAATAGCCAATGAAGTCTTGAAAAAGAAGAACAAAACTGGAGGTATCACAACCCCCGATTTTAATATATACTACAAAGCTGTAGTAATCTAAACAGTATGGTACTGGCAGAAAAATAGATTCAGAGATCAGAATAGACCCATAGGAAAGAAAACATAACACATAAACACCATATGAAAATTTTCTGAAATGTAACAATAGTAATAGCAATAACAGTAACAACATGAAGGTGAACCTAAGCACATAGAGATCCATTCCATTCAAATTAACACAAGCCCACATCCACATCCAAAGAATTGTAAAAATATTAACTACTGCAAATAAGATAAATAGGTAAATAGGTTCTTCCTTAAACATGTAAGAATTCGAAAACATAATAAAAAGTTGGCTCAATACATCCTCACCCACAGACACTTTCTGTGGAAAAATCAGAAAGAATGAGGTGATATCTCATTGCAGTTTTGATTTGCATTTCCCTGATGGCCATCTGTATGTATTCTTTGAAAATGTCTATTCATGCCTTCTGCCAATTTTTTAATTGGATTTTCTTTCATTTGGGAGATGTTGAGTTTTAAATGTTCCTTATATATTTTGGATACTAACACTTTACCATGTATGTCGTTTGCCATTATGTTCTCCCATTATCCCAATAGTTTTAATTAATTGTTTCCTTTTGTGTGCTGAAGCTTTTTATTTTGATGGAATCCCAATAGTTTATTTTTTGCTTTTGTTTCCCTTGGCCTAAGAAGACATACCTAGAAAGAAGTTGCTATGGCCAAATTCAAAGAGTTTACTGTCTGTGTTCCCCTCCAAGATTTTGTCTCACATTTAGGTATGTAATTCATTTTGTTTTTATTTTTGTGTACAGTGGAAGAAAGTGGTCCAGTTTCATTCTTTTGAATATTGCTGTCCAGTTCTCCCAACGCCATTTGTTGAAGAAACTATCTTTTTCCCACTGAATATTTTTTCCTGCTTTGTTGAAGATTAAGATTAAGATTATGGGTTTTCTGTTTTATTCCATTGATCTATGTGTCTATTTTTGTACCAGTACCTTACTGTTTTGATTACTATAGCTCTGTAATATAATTTGAAGTCTGAAATTGTGATGCCTCAAGCTTTGATTTTCTTTTTCAAGGTTGCTTTGGCTATTCTGGGTCATTTGTGGTTCCATAAAATTTTAGGATGGTTTCTTCTAGCTCTGTGAAAAACGCTGGTGATATTTTGATGGGGATTGCATTAAATTTGTAGATTGCTTTGGCTAGCATGGACATTTTAACAATATTTGATCACCTCACACCCATCAAAATAGCTAAAACCAACAACACAAGAAACAACAGGTGTTGGCAAGAATCTGGGGGAAAAGGGACCCTCTTGCACTGTTGGTGATAATGCAGACTTGTACAGCCACAGTACCAGTTTCCTCAAAAACCTAAAAATATATCTACCCTACAATCTAGCAATTGCACTACTTGGTATTTACCCAAAGAATACAAAAATACTAATTCAAAGGGATACATGTACCCCAATGTTTATAACAGCATTATCTACAATAGCCAAATCATGGAAACAGCCCAAGTGTCCATCGACCAATGAATGAATAAAGAAGAAGTGGTACACACACACACACACACACACACACACACACACACGGTGGAATCATATTTACCCATAAAAAAGATGAAACCTTGCCATTTATAGAGCTAGAGACTATTATACTAAGCAAAATAAGTCAGTCAACGAGTGACAAAGACCATATGATTTTACTCATATATGGAATTTAAGAAACAGCAAAGGGAAAAAAGAGAGAGAGAGAGAGAGAGAGAGAGAGAGACAAAGCAGGAAACAGACTCTTAATTACAGAGAACAGTCTGATGGTTACCAGCAGGGAGGAATGGGAAAATGGGTTAAATAGGTGATGGGAATTAAGGAGACCACTTGTAATGAGAGCTGTGCATTGTATGGAAGTGTTGAATAGCTATATTGTACACTTGAAACTAATATTGTACTATATGCTAACTAACTGGAATTAAAATTAAAACTTTAAAAAATCAGAAAAAATAGGAGGGACTGATGAAGTAGTTGATTTATGGCAAGAAAAATAAAGTGTAACATGGACTGTCTTTTAAAAAGATTGCCAGAAAAGGATATTTTATTATAAATAACCTAGGCTCTGACTCAGTAAACCCACCCCAGGTTTTAGTAAGTTCCAGTCTCTCATAACAAAGTTAAATTCATCCTTCTACAGCCTGTTAATCTTTCATTATTGGCTCTCAGTAAAATTTACAATCCTTTATAAAACCATAAATGCTATATCAATCTATAGCATTATATTATAGCAGAATTTTTTTAATATTATTTAAACCCAAACTCTATTGTAGATACTTCTGCCTTCTAAAAGTTTGGATAAGGTACATAGATCATATTAATGGGGTAAAAAATATATATCTATCCTGGTTCTTCCACTTTGATGAATAAGATAATAAAACCTAAGATTGCCTATTTTTTTACTACTTCATATTGCCAAAGAGTAAGTATGACCTAGGGCAGATGACACTTTTTTAGCAGAGTTACTCAATTAGTTTTTTATTCTGGAAAGTATGCCTGGAAGAAAATAAGAAAATGGAAAATTAAAATTGTTCTCAAAAACTATTATGAAAATTAAGATCTGATTGTATCTTGAAGAAAGAAAAGAGGCATCAGCCTGGCAGGAGGCTGGAACTTCCTGAGAAATCTAGTCAGTTCCCAGTGGTGGGATGGTAGAAGAACTTTTAAGAAAGGAGAGGTCTAAACTTGAAATTTATGGTATTTTCAATTTCTACAATGAGAAAAAAATCCCTCTCTACTGTCTGTAACATCATAAATGTTTTTTGTGAATGGCTTGAGAGGAAATTAAAGAAAAGAATACTGTGTTCCTGATTTGAGTTGAAGGCAAGAAACTAGTAAATAAGAAAATACAGTGTTGTGAAATGTTTACAGAACTGTAAACTCTGGGATGGCAAGGAAATGTCTATCTTGTTCATCACTGTCTAGACACTGACCCCATGACTGAGATCTCCAGTAAACATGGGCTAAATTAATTAACAAATTATGGCATCAATATACAAAGATTAAGTGTATTAGTATGAACTCATAGAAGAAAGTGTGTAACTATGCCTAGAGATTTTAGGAAAAAAGATTTCTGGAGTTTAACTGAATGCAGTGCTGTTTGAGCAAAGTGTTGAGTTCACCAGAAAACAGCTGGATGAGTGCAATTCTAGCCAATGGGAACAACACATGCAAGAGCACAGAGGTGTGAAATAGCCTGGTGTGTCTGAGGATTTGCAGATTGTGTGGTGGGGCTCAGTCTCACCATCCATGTGAGAGAGAAGTGGGAGAAAAACCTCAAAGGGAGCAGAGGCCAAATCCTACAGACTTGGTGCAATGCACCATGGCACAGAGTTCAGATGTTTCGCTACACGTGTATGCTAATAGGACTGATATCCTAGTTGTTCAGGCACCACACTCTTACGAATACAAATGACTAAAATAACCATGTTGTAAATTCGAAGATGTCCTCTTTTGTCAGTTGAGGAAAGCAGTGGTTTACACGTCCAAGATGCATTCATTTAGTTCACACAACTTCGGACAGCATAGAATGCCTAATACTGAGGCCATGAAACACCCCCTGCCTCTCAGTGCTGTACTGACGGATCAGATGACCCATGAGGTGAGATGGCATTCCTTCCTAGTCAGAAATTGATACGCATACAATCATAATTGAAATTCTAACACATACGGAAGAAAAACCTAATTAGGATCATCTGAATCGGTATTAGAAATAGCACTAAAATATAAGGCGATTGGGAAAAGAACCTCCAGTCTTTTGATTATCGTATGTCTAAAATCTGCATATTCATAGTCATCTGGAAAGCTACCATGAGCTGTGTTGTCCTTATGCTGCATCTGTAATTCCTATCTTCCTTTCCCCATCCCTTGAGTCCTCCACTAAAGAATCATTTTTTTTTAAAGGCAAGAATTGGCAAGGATAGCAAAGCAAAATTTTATCACTGTATTTTGCAGTCTTAAGCCAACTTGACAGTTCAAGTTTCCTTCTTCTTACAGATGCTGTTAATTTATCCTGATATTAGTGACATTCCAATATATGTAGACAAAACTGTGACAGTGAGGAAGGTCCATAGAGCAGGTCCAGTGGCCTATGAAAGAGGACAAGGAGAGAGGACAGATGATAAGAAGTCCTAGACAGGGTTTTAATTTGGGGTCCACACATCACCAATAGGAATATAAATAGATTTCTGAGGTCCATGAACTTGCATGCAAAGGCATATTACATATTATTTTCATTTATTTCTTTTTTTAAACTTTTTAACGTTTATTTATTTTTGAGAGAGAGAAATAGACAGAGTGCAAGTGGGGGAGGGCCAGAAAGAGAAGGAGACATAGAATCTAAACCAGGCTCCAGTCTCTGAGCTGTCAGCACAGAGCCCAACATGGGGCTCAAACTCACAAATGGTGAGATCATGACCTGAGCCGAAGTTGGAGACTTAATTGACTGAGTCACCCAGGCATTCCTATTTTCACTTATTTCTAACTGAAATTCAGCATTTCCTTAAACTATGAATGTAAGTAATAAAGCACAGTAATATTATCATTGCCCGTGACATTGTCACCGAAGAAATGACAGATATTTTGATATAACATTATAATTACTACAAATATATCACTTATACATATCACTAATTTGAAATTACAGTCGTATTTACACTTGTCCTTAATCACACTTACTCACAATCTTCCTATTTACAGATATTGGCCCAACTATAACACTACTCTGTCCTTAGTGGTCATTCAATCCCTAGTAATAAAGCTGTGAATTCTCATGTTGGTAACCAAGACAGAGTTATTGCTTTCCAGTTCACTTTAAAATTGCTAATTGGTGAATATACTGAAAGGTGTGAGTTATGCTAATGTTTTATTCCTTTGTTTCAGTATAATTGTTAGCCTCTGTAATTTTGTATATTTTATTGTATGCATATAAAAACCTTATTCTGACAATTGGTCTATAAGCTTCACTACCAAAAATTCTATTAAACGAAAACAATGTTGATCCCTCGGCCTAGATCACATTGTTTTCTGGAAATGAGCAGGCATCAATTCTCATCTTCCTTCCCTTTTCAACTCAGTGTTATTAAAGGGTGGACTCTGGAGAGTGGCGGTGGGGGAGGGGAGGGTTGCAGTTGGCCATCTCCACTACTTAAAATAAAGGTAGCAGGATTTCTAGTTTTCATGTCAGGAAGTTCTCAAGTCTAGAAGCCAAACTCTAAAAAATTTGCAAGGTTCTGAACATTTGCTTAAATTCATTACTTAAAATTATTTTCATTCCATAATAGTAACTCCTTTAAGTTAAAAAGGCCTTGGGTTTCCCCTTCTGAGGCAAATAGGAAGGAAAGCACTAAAATGAGAAGAGACCTCTCATACCTGTGAGAATGGCTAACATAAAAACAATAAAGTTGGAAAGAATGTGAAGAACAAGGAGTCCTCATACACCGTTGGTGGGAATGCAAAATGTTACAGCCATTGTGGAAAACAGTATGGAAATTCTTCAAGAAATTAAAAATAGAACTACCGCATGATCCAGTAATTTCACTACTGGGTATTTACGCAAAGAAAACAAAAACACTAATTCAAAAAGATATATGCAGCCCTATATTTACTGCAGCATTATTTACAATAGCCAAGATACAGAAGCAACCCAAGTGTCCATCCATAGATAAATGAATAAAGAACATGTGGCATATAGATAAAATGGAATATTATTCAGCCATTAAAAAAGAAAGAAAGCTGTCATTTGCAACAACATAGATGGTTCTAGAGGATATAATGTTAAGGAAAATAAGTCAGAGAAAGACAAATACCGTATGATTTCACTCATATGTGGAATTTAAAAAACAAAGCAAACAAACTAAAGAGAGACAAACAAAAAACAGGCTCTTAATAACAGAGAACAAACTGGTGGCTCCCAGAGGGGAGGTGGATAGGGTATGGGTGAAATAGTTGATATGAATTAAGAGTACAATTATGTGATGACCGGGTAATGTATAGTCTTGTTGAATCACTAGACTGTATACCTGAAACTAATTGAAAACTATATATTAAATATATATTATATAAATATACTACAATATGCTTGAGGTCTATGCAAAAAAGTAGCTACCTTTTATGTAGGAAATGGATGATTAAGTCTTTGGTGTTGTAAAAGCAACTTCATTTAAACAAAACCACCCCCACCACCAAAAAAAAGGAGAGGAAAAAGAAAAAAAAAAAGTAAAGCAAATCATAAGGGAAAAGCCCAAGACACACTTCCTATGGG
>NC_043710.1:63256156-63298593 GCF_006229205.1 Suricata suricatta
TTACTTTGCTTTTCTGTTTTGAGTGTCATTGTAACTACTGTATTGTAAATGATGGAAAATAATTGCACATGTTTAAAAAAAATGAAACTTTATAAAGTAAAAAAAATAAAATAAAATAAAATTTCAAAAAAAAATAAAAAATAAATATATATTATATAAATATATACATATACTTATATATAAAACAAATACATATAATATTCATGCCCAGAAGAGACTGAAGCACCAGAATAAGGACCAGTGTACCTTGAGGGAGATGATTTTCAGAAGGAGAGAGAAGCACACTGACTTCCTATTATAGGAAGAGAAGAGGGCAGATACCTGGAGCTATTCTGTGACTAGAGAAAGGGATGCTAAGGTAGAAGCCATCTGTTACTCTCTCAACCTTCTCAAAATGTTTTAAGGACATAGAAAAATTGCTGAAGAACTAATGTATATAATTGTTAGGAATAAATATATGTCCTGATGCCAAGATCTGTTAAAGGCCCATGCCTACAATGGCCATTGTGGTCCCCCTTTCATTCTGGAATATGGATATTGACCAAAAATCCATACTAGAAATCCAAAGCCCCTGGATTCCTGCCACCACAGCATCACCCACTTCCGACTAAGTCCTTTAAACATGACAAAGCATTCCCACCCTGGTATAAAATGTTGTGATTCCCTCAGAAACAGAAATAAGTAAATCCTGTTCTCAAAAATACTGAGTCTAAGAAAAAAGAGGAAGAAGAAGAAAAAGAAAAGGAATACTGAGTCTCTCAAGAAAGAAAAGTAGAAGAAAAAAGTCAGCATTTCTTCAGTGCCAGGCCTTGTGCTGGATACTTATTTCACTTAATCCTCAAGGCACTAATTTAAAGTACATAATGCTACCCTAATTTTCCAGCAAACTGAAACTCAGAGGGATTAATTAATTTGCTGAAGTTCAAATAAAATAGTCAAGGTTACTTGACTCTAAACGATTATTCTACATCTACCACATTGTGCTATGCAGAATCATAAACAAGAGCTCACATTATGGAACCAAATCCAAGCTTCTTCAGCTTCATAGCATCATGATTTGGTCAGATTTCTTTATCTCTCTATGCTTGAATTTCTTCACCCATAAAATGTGAATAATAGTTCTACCTCACTCAGCACCATGCACCTGGCAGAAAGTAAGTGAGTGATTAAGGATATTTTCATTATGGCAAGGCAAACAAACAAACAAACAAACTTAGAGAAGACAGAAAGAAACTAAAGATAGCAAGACATTATCCAGTGTCTCACATGATTTGCACAGCATTGTGATCTCTACATTTTAATTCAGGAAACATTTACTGCACACCCAATATATACAAGGAACAGTATAAAGATGACTTGGAACCAGATTCTATTTTTAAAGATTTATTCTTTTTTTAAAAAAATTATGGAAATGTTACCATGAGCTTGATGGAGAAGACATGCATTTCAAACAAAGCCTGTATCACATTGTAACTTACTATCTCCATTTGTGAGCCTTTCAAAAGGAGAAATGCTTAGTCTCTTGTCTTCCTAGTACAGTGCCCTAAAAACAGAAGTTACTTAATGAATGTTCTAAGGAAGACAGGAGGAAAAAAGGGAAGCAGGAGGAACAAAGAAATGGAGGAGAAAGGTGGAAGAGCAGGAGTAAATAAGGAGAGAGTCTACAAAGAGGTGCAATCAGAGCATTGTGGGACTTCAGAGGAAAGTAATATTAATTGGGTGGAAATAAGGTCTTATTTGAGATATACTAGGTAACTAAAGGAATGGGCTGAGACAGTCTTGTCTGTTTTGCCTGACGTGTAGTGGGATTCAGTAAGCATTTGTTCATTGAATGAGTTAATGGATGAATAGCACAGGAGTGGTAAAAAAGTACTGAGAAATTACTGTGGGAATGTGAACATACTATTTACCTTTTCTATTCTCAGACCTCTAGCTAGACAAAATGAACCATGAAATCATGCCTTTTAATGTTCCCTACTAATATATATTTTCAACCCCAAACTAATTTTTCCAGTTTATCTTTTGAAAAATCTAAAATAGAGAAACTTTATTCTCTGTTATATGGTGGCTAACTCACATTTTTATAATTCTATGCTTCCCTCTGGCTCCATGTAGACAGTTCCCAACACTAGGGGTGGAAGAATTGAGGCTCCACAACTTTTTACAATATCTGAGACTCCTTAAACATGTTAAATCAGAGAAATGTATCTAATGCCTTTTAAATGACACATTTTTATGTCTCAGGGAATGAGGAAGGTCTGTACAGTAAAAACCAAAAGGCTGACAAGGTACATGAACAAACTTCTTTGATATCTTTTCTAGACTAGTAGCTCAGATGTTCTGCCTCATTAAGTAAAACTACTTTCCACTCCTTGTACTATTAAAGAGATAGGTCATAACACCTCTGAACTGAATGATATGTAAAGCATTCTCACTCTCTCACTCTCAATGTTGAGCAGTTGAAACAGTTTCAAACAAAGATGGTGAGCAGAGGGAGAGGGAAAGATAGGAAAGAAGTTATTTAAACAAATCCCTGGCAGAACATCAAGATCTCTAACAAATGTTAAGATTTCTTGGGAGGAAAAGAGGGGGAAAGAGAGGAAGGAATTGACATAGGAAAGAAAAAAAGAATAAAACAATAAGGTAGGGAGATAGGCATGCATGCAGGTTTTGAAAAGGAGATCTATATATCCATTGAGACATATTCTATGGAACACAGTGCCTGACACTGCAGATAAGGAAATGAATGGGGCCCCATCTCTGTCTTTCAGCACCCTGAAGGAGAATGTGAAGACAGATTTGTAAGCAGATGTTTCCAGTGTTATACAAGGGCATATCCTCTATGGGTTAGGACCTTCTTGGAGCTTTGAGTATGTCAACAGCATGAAGAACAGAAATCATGTGAATTCCAGCACTACCTCTTACTGCCTAGGTGATTTGGGGACAAGTTACATAATTTCAGTTTCCTATTTAATAGCAGTACTTATGTCTAAGGACCATTAAGGATGTTAAATGAGATAACATATTTATCTTAGTCAGGAGCCATAGAAATTTTAATGTGTGTTTTTCTATTATTTGAGAATATTCAACTCTACTCCAGAAAACAAGAAAAATAAATGAGATGGATGGAATCCTTTAGAAGTATTAAGTATATAAAGGAACTAAGCAAGTAGTTTGTAAAATGTAGGCAGAATTCAGATGGTATCTTAAGTATCAATAGTAAGAAAGTAACATATGAGATGTGTTAAAGATGGATATGATAGAAGAATGTATGAGAGAATAAACAAGTGCTCCTGATAAACAGAAAAAGATGAGGGGCGCCTGGGTGGCTCGTCGGCTAAGCCTCCGACTTCGGCTCAGGTCAGATCTCACGTTCGTGGGTTCGGGCCCCGCGTCAGGCTCTGTGCTGACAGCTAGCTCAGAGCCTGGAGCCTGCTTCCGGTTCTGTGTCTCCTTCTCTCTCTGCCCCTCCCCCTCTCATGCTCTGTCTCTCTCTGTATCAAAAATAAATAAAAACATTAAAAATAATTTTTAAAATTTTATTAAAAAAACAGAAAAAGATGAAAAGATAAATTCATAAGATATATTATGCCATCTCTGTTGTGACAACTACGTCATCAAAAAATCAGCTACCCAGTATGGGCCTATTATCCTCTGGCTGAGAAACACACAAAGCTTCCAAAACAACTCCTCAGGCTAATTTGTGAGCTACAGAATATGCCGTGTATACTTGCACTTGCATCTCTATGAAAACATGTGTGTGTTTGAGCCAAGATACCTTCTGTTTATTGGGTCCTTTATTCAAACCTCAATTCTGGTCCTTGCATACACAACATCAGTAAGGAAGGCTGATGCAACAGAGGTGAAATATACAACATCACATATTTCAGGTAGTATGGTACATGCATCTCGCTTGCGTCTTCGCCTAAGTATACTAACCTGGTCTCTTTCCCTTTGCATCTCTTCCCCTTTTACATTGGTTTGGTAAACTACACAATTAAAGCACCTTAATCTGCTCTATAAGCGGGGCTATTCTATGACCTCTGAGATGACTTACCTATTTATAGGCTGCCATAGCTTCAAAGTGACTTTCTACATGTCAGAAGTTGTGTGTATTAGTTCCTTTCCTTCTTTCATCTTATAGCAAGATAACAAAAGGATGAATTGCAGTACATTCTGGAAAGAGAATGGCTTGATTATATTTTCCATTTGACCCTAATTGTACAAAATATGTTCATGGCAAATCCCACTCATAACTCCTTCTGGGTAAACTTCAGCCTACACAATGCCACTTCTCTGGGAATAGTTTATTGGACAAGGGATGGATTGATACAATACTAGATAACCACTGGCTAGCCAGTGACCTGAGACTTGCAATATTTGATTTAAAAAAATCAGCTAGGCCAGCCAAATAATGATGTTGAGAATTTGGACCTGAGACACTGAAGCTAGTATTGGTTATAAAGAGGGACTAAAGTAGGCAGGTCATCCTATGACTAAGGGCTGGTATGGAATGTGAGTGAAAAGATGAACAGAACTCCACTGGCCACACTCAGGATGATGATGAGAAAGGAAGAGAACACTGGTCTATGGAGAGAAGGAAAGAGCAGATACACAGGAAAAAGCAGAGCTATCACTAAAGATTGACCATAAATTTCCCCAAGAGAAAAAGGGATGTGAAATTTGCCTTTTGTAAAGCTTTCCATTTCCAGCTTTAGTGGGGCCCAGCTGTTCTGAAGTTTCCCTTCTGAGCACCACACACCAGTACAGTTTATAAGAAATTTCCATTTATCTTGTTCCTATTTCTTGCAGCCAAATCAATAAAATATTTCATTAGAATGTTACTTGTTCATTTTAATGTTCCCAAATAACCTCATTTGGAAGCCATTTACACATCTTACTTTAAGAGTATATATTGATGGTAAAACTATTTATTCAATTAATATGGTGTCACTCATATATTTAAGTGCCACACTGTTAATATGTCATAAAAGACACCAGCTGTGCAGACCATAGTGAATTAGAGTATTTGCTGATGACATTGAGGCTGCCAACAGAACACTGGTCCCCTTACACCTGTCCCATCTAGAAGAATTAATCCCAGGAAGCTTCATAGTCTCATGCTACTGGGCAAGTTAATGAAAAAGAAAAATGTAGCATTTTGCCAAACTCACCCAATTTAGAGAATTACAATAAAAATTGTCATCAATTAGTAAACTGAATGAGAGAGCAGTAATGTTGCTTCTCCAGAAAACTTGTTCCATTTGATAGTTGGATCACATTTGACCTAGATGTAATTATTTCTTGGCGAAAAATTAATTAGCAAAAAATACTAATCTGCTAGTCTTCTGAGTTTATAGGAAATGAACTGTTGAGACTGGACAAAGTCACATGAAAATGTTTATAAGCACGTCACAGTGAACCTTAAAATGAATTTCTCAACCAAAGTTTTATTATACATATATTCACTATTGAACAGTTCCAGCTCTAAAAGCTATTTCCAACTCAAAATATTATTTTAAATGAGAGTTTTAATGTTGCCTTAAACTACATTGCTCCTAACTACATTCCAAGCACTCTGTCAAGGACTTTTGACAAATAGATTGCTACCCCCATGTCTAAAAAAAGGAAACTGAGATTCAGAGAAATAATATTATTTGCCCAGGGATACAAACCAAGTAAATTGCAGGGTTCATATTCTAATTAAACTGTGTCTAGCTCCAAACTCCGCTTTCCTATTTCATCATGCTACTTTGACTCAATAAAAATGTGTTAAATTGATGTTATTTAAGCAATAAAATATGTTCTACTTTAATCACTTTTAGAAACTTATCTGGCTGTCTCAAGCCTTATTTAAACACAATAAACAGTTTAAGCTTTTTCATTGACTTGGAGAGATCATTAATCAAAATCACCAATACTATCTAAAGTGTAAAAAGGTGCTGGTCTGAGGTTCTTCAACAAGAAAGAATTTGTTATACCCATAAGAAATGGCCTTTAGTCATCACAGAGTCTGCCTATTATACAGTTGCTAAATAAATAAATGAAAATCCCTCAGGCACCTGAAACTCAGCACCTCCAAAACTAAATTCATTTTCTCTAAGCTTACCTTTCCCAAAAAATATAATAATAATAAACTTATCTGCCTGTATTTCTCTGCATCAATTAATATGATCGCCATCCATCTTGTTTTCTACAGGAGAATTACAGAAGTCATCCTGACTCCTCCTGTTTCTGATTCCCGGCATTCAGTGTGTTATTGTGCTAGATATCTTCCAGATACCCTCTCTAGACCTACTTTATTCTCATTTCTTCCTTGCTCTGTGTCCCAAGAAACTGACTTTACATGGAGGGCATCAGTGGGCTTACACTCAGCCCACGCACAGCCCAGAAAGATGAGGAAAAAGATGGGGGGAAAAGAGGAAAAGATGAGGTCAGTGTAGCTATGCCCATTGCTCCATCTCTACTAGGATCCTGTGAACTAGCTGTGACCTTTAGCCAATGGTCACAGATCCTGTCAGCCTTTCTGGAGAGTTTTTTTCTCACCATGTTCTGTTAACTATGCTCTCTTGCTATTTAAGCCTGGGTTTATAGAAATAACTGCCCACTGCATTTATCTTCTTTATATATAACATACCTACATTCTGCTCTAACTTTAGTAAATACTTTACTAAAACTCATCTCAAAATAACTTGTTTCAGTGTGCCCTCTATTTCCTGTATTCTGACTAATACTGTAACCTAATCCTGTTTATTCTAGATATTTCTTGAATCTGTCCCTTCCCTTCTCAATGCCTTCACCTTAACTTGGAACTTCATCTTTTATTTTATGGATTTCTTCAATGCCCTCTTGACTAATCTCTAATTTATTCTCCATATTCTAATGAGTAGTACCTTCTTCAAAAAAAAAATATCAGGTAACCACATCATGGCTTTCTTTAAGACCTTTCAGTGACAGACTCCTCATTGTACCAAGGTAACCCTAAGCCCTCAGAAAGTCCAACAAGCTACTTTATTATCTGGTCCATGTTCACCTCATTAAATTTACTGCTCAACATATCCTTGAACTCTATGTTTTAGCCATGTTGGCTTGTGGCTCAGCAGGCCTCCATAATGTGCTGTGTTTAATCCCCCAACTCTAATCCAATCTTGCACAGTTAAATTCACCATACATATCAACTTTCCATTCAACTTCCATTGGCTAACTCCTATTTCTCCTGCAGTGCAGGCTTTGGCTTCATCATCTCTGGGAAGCCTTTGCAGAGATCTCTTTCTATTCTAGATTATTGTTCTTTCTCTGTGTTCCCACATGCCTACCTTTCTCTGATACTGATTACACTCCTTGCCCCCACTAGACAATAGTTTCCTTGAAGTCTATTATCTCTGTATCCATAGTTCTGGAAAATACTTGACAGAATAGGTACTCAATAAATGTTCATTGAATTAATTTAGTCCCCTGAACATTCCTCCCAGCAAAATGCAAACTTTAGAAAACACACTTTCTCTCCCTTTATTTTCCTTATCAAGGTGTCTTTGGTACAGAAGTGTTTGTGATGTGCATGTTTATCTGAAATATGAGGTGATATTGATTTGTATGTATATTTATATTTCAGGCAGTCACATTATGCCATGCTTTGGTAATAGCTGCATCATTCTCCCACTGGGAGTGCAGTTTCTATAATCGCAGTTGATGATTTCTTTTTATAGACTTTATATTTTATGCACTGCTTTTTATTGTCAGAAATCAAATTAAGAAAGAGAATTCTTCTGAAATGAGGGTTCTGGCCCTGAAAACTATAAATCCAAAGGTAGGAACTTATCTATTCCAATGAGACACCAGGTAAATTACCACAGAGATTACAAACTGCTTGAGAAAATAGTTTTCAATTTACCAACATAGACTAGGATGTAAAATCCAAACAAATAGGATGTGGAGATAAAGACACAGAACCTAGGATCTTGAACTTTGTGGACTGAATTGCTGAGATACTACTACAAAGAAATCACACCTACATCTATTATGGACGTCAGTGTTACAGTTAATTTTTTTCTCTGCTCTTTTTTGTTCATAGGCAGATTCTACAGTTGTAGATTAAAGGAAGTAATGCATGGTCTTTCAGTCTTTATGTATAAAACATACGACTTGTTATAGAGTGAGTCTCTGACACACTCCCTTTTTCCTTGGAAACCATAAACTGCCCATTTTATGAGGATGTATCTTCCCCACTTGTCAGTATCTACTGCTGCACAACATAGTGGTGCAGTGTACTACATAAATGGTGATTTCACTTACTCATTCCCAATTCTGTGGGTTGCTAATGTGAGCAGGGTTCAGCTGGATAATTCTTTTGTTGGACTCCCCATGTGGTAAGTGACCAGCAGGTGGGTTGGCCAGGGCTAGTTAAATTATGATGGTCTTCCCTAAGACAGGTGGCATGACTGGAGCCTCTCTTCATGTAATGCCTCATCCTCCAGCAGGTTACCTGGTCTAGTTCACAGGCTGATAACAGAATTTCAAGAGCAGAAAGGGAGAATAAGCCCCAAACTGCAAGCACTTTCCAAGCTGCAGCTTTGACCATGTTTTCTACTTTTCCCATAACCAAAACAAGACACATGACCAAACTCAGAGTCAATGTGACAAGAGACAAAAGAAATGTATGGATATAGGAAGGCATGAACAAATTGGGAGCCATTACTAAACTATTCAACCATATCATTCCCAATGTTTCCTTCTGTGGAGCGAAGACTCAATTATGTCTGGTTTGTCTCTGCCCCTTTACTCATTCATCCCTGGAGAGTAGGAGTGATGTTTTTCTCTGGGAAATTTGGGTAGGAATAAAGCAAGCATATTCAGATAGCTCTTCTCCTCTTTCCCATTTGGAGTAGGACTGCCTACAGACAGCATGCATTCTCTCTGCACCCTAAGAGTTGCCTATTTCTGTTGTATTTAGGGGCCCAGTAATAGAAAATTTGTCTACAAATAAATGTCATATTCTCTAATACCTAGATTTTGCCAATAAGGAAAATTTATACCTATCTATATACTCTTATTATTTCTCAATTAGTTCAGAAATCAAAGAAGATACTACCCTTTCCATCCTAATTAATAATCTCCAAGAGCACACACACACACACACACACACACACACACACACCAGTATTGGAATGAAAAACTGCCAAAATGGCAGCTCTCTTAACTGGAAAATAAAAGAACTGATAGAAGGATAATTCCTGGGAGTGATTATAGAATAATGATTACAGAAACTCTATCACTGAACAGTGCAAAACCTGATGAAGCGAAGTCTGAAAAAGACTTCAGCTGCAAACATAAATATAATAAATAAAGTTGAAGAGATCCAATATATTACAAAACCCAAATAAAAAATAATGAACCAGTGCACTGAATCAGGAGAAAGGCCAAACCCAAGGACTCCCAGTGAGGGTAACTAAGACTGTGTTTATCAAAGCAATGGCATTGGTAACAAAAACAAAATTAACAAGAGTGGGTTGGCAGCACCACATGTAAATAAATGAAAAGAGTTTCCCTTTCTATTTCTATAACCTTAACTGTTTATATACTTCATCATTAATCAAAATAACAACCCTAACAATTACATATGATTTGCTTCATTCTATAAGTGGGAGAAATAGAGATAAAAAGAAATTAAGAGACTTCAAGGGTATTGTAAAGAAATTAATATTGCCCAAAAGGAGATCTAGCCTTTGTCATGGCCTACTAGGAGATAGACTGTCTCTGCTTGCTTGAGAGTCTTGAGCTAACCAAATAATAACAATGTGAGTTAAAATTAGGGCTTTGACCCACACCAAACCATGTGATTTAGGGTGGAAGCTATGGATCACATCTGGAGGGGTTGAGATCAACCATGTGGGCAATAATCAGTCAGTCATGTCTATGTAATGGAGCCCCACTATGAACATCAAGACTTGGGTAAGTTTCCTTGGTTGGCAATACTCCATGCATATACAGCTACACATCATTGCTAGGAGAGTAACACAACTGTCAGGAAAGTAATGATGGAAGCTTCATATTTGGAACACTCCTAGACTCTGCTCTAGGCATCTCTTCCTCTGACTGATCTTAATCCCTGTAATAAACCAAAACTGTGAGTATAACAACATTTCATGATCTCTATGAGTTTTTCTAGAAAATTATCTAACCTGAAAGTAGTTTGAGGAACATTCCTTTCTACTCCCCACCAAACTTCAGTTGTAATGAGAAGTGAGGGCTGTCTTGTGGAGGACTGTGTGCTCTCTAACTCTGTGGTTGACCCTAACCTCTCAAACCAGCAATTCATAAGCCACTATGTGTGGCTCTGCAGTTTGCACACTGCAAACTCTAGAATATACCATTTATAGAGTACAACTAATATCACCAAGTAAGATGGATCAAAATACTACTCAGTAGATCTTTTATAACAAATATTTTAATTCATTAAAGATTATAAAACTAATGAAAAATTCAGTATTAATTGTTCAGACCATATTAGAGCCTTCTCAGTAATAAGCTTTCAGCCAAATAGAATCCAAGTTTAGACAACCAAAACTTAGTGTGACAAGATCAATTCTCTTAGGGCAATTTTGTAATACCTGAAAATTCCTAGAGTTGTATGCATATCTGTGTGCAGCAGTCCTGTTAACTGAGCTATGAAGAGGTAAAATCATAATCCAAACCAAGTCCTGGTACAGGATTACAACACGTCTTAGAAGCCATGGTGCAAAAGTCTATATGCGGGAACTAAACAAAATAAAACAAATGATGGGGATGCAGTTGTTAAGATTCAGAAGCTTAGAGCTTTGTAGGACTTAATAGTAAATAATTAAACAGCCTGTTGTGCAATGTTAGGGGGCAGGGGAGACTACAGTTCCCAAGATGGAATGATGATCTACTATGGATTCTGTGGCTGGAAATTTCTTGGGATACATTGGATTGCTGCCTGAGCAAATATCTGGAGTCTATCTACCCATTGCACAGGAAAGTTAGTGGAAGTCAATAGGTTACACATACAACAAATAAAAAATAAATAAATATTATTGTGTTTCATTATCAGTACCTGGGAAATGTTTAAAGTAAAGTTGACCCTTGAACAATGCAGAGGCTAGAAGTGTAAACCCCCACACAGTTGAAAATATGGTATAACATTGGACTCCCCCCAAATTTAACTGCTAATGTAAAGAGTTGACTGACATATATTTTGTATGCTATATGTATTATATACTGTATTCTTACGATAAAATATGCTATAGTAAAGAAAACATTATTAAGAAAATCATAAGGAGAGGTGCCTGGGTGTCTCAGTCAGTTAAGTGTCCAACTTTTGATCTTGGCTCAGGTCATGATCTCACAGTTTGTGGAATCAAGCCCTGTGTTAGGCTCTGCACTGGGATTCTCTCTCCCACTGTCTCTCGTCGCCCCCCCCCCCCCCCCCCCCGGCTTGCTTGCTTGCTCTCTCTCTCTCTCAGAAATAAATAAAAATAAAAACTTTCAAGAAAATCATAAGGAAGAAAAAATACACGTATAGTAATGTACTGTATTTATTTTTAAATTTGTATATAAGTGGACCCATACTGTTCCAACTTTTGTTGTTAAAGGGACAACTGTATCACTCAAAATAGAAGTATAATATTATAGGGTGCCTCAGTTCAACTGGTTAAGTGTCTGGTTTCAGCTCAGGTCATGATCTTATGGTTCATGAGATCAAGCGTCACAACGGGCTCTACACTGACAGTACAGAGCCTGCTTGGGATTCTCTCTCTCTCTCTCTCTCTCTCTCTCTCTCTCTCTCTCTCTCTCTCTCTCTCCCTCTCTCTCTGCCCCTCTCTGCTCTCTCTCTCTCAAAATAAATAAACATTTTTTTAAAAAGTAGATCTTAGTACATAAATTAATGAAGTGTAATATTATATAAAGAGTGTATCCATAAGCTTAGATTTTAAGAGAACAGTTCTCTACCAAGAAGATTTTAAACACAGTTTCTAGAGAAAAGTCAGAACCTCTGTGTTATTCTTTGTTGTTTGCCCACCTTCTAGCATAGGGGTAGGACACAGCACTCAGTAAAGGATTGTTTGATTTGTGAAAGTAATGAAAACAAGTGGGAAACAGTACTCTAATCCAAACCCTGCTTCTTGAAAGACTGTTTTCTCCTGCCCTCTACCATTTATTGGCCAACCGCCTCTCAGTCAGGGAAGGGAAGGGAAAGGGGGCGGGGATGGAAAGGGAAGGAAGAAATGGACTGGAAAATAATAAAAATAGTAGTGATAGCTAATATTCCTTTAGCTCTAGAAATGTAATGATTCTGCTTCTCTGTCTTCTACAGTTTATACTACCAAGTGAAGCAGATAGAAAATCTTTAAAATGGACTTTTTATTCTGTCAAAAGATAGTTGCAAATGACATATCAGATAAAGGGCTAGTATCTAAAATCTACAAGGAACTCACCAACTTCACACCCACAAAACAAATAACCCAGTGAAGAAATGGGCAGAAGACATGAACAGACACTTCTCCAAAGAGGACATCCAGATGGCCTACAGGCACATGAAACGATGCTCAATATCACTCACCATCAGGGAAACACAAATCAAAACCACACTGAGATACCACCTCACACCAGTCAGAGTGGCTAAAATGAACAAATCAGACTATAGATGCTGGTGAGGGTGTGGAGAGACGGGGATCCTCCTACACTGTTGGTGGGAATGTAAACTGGTGCAGCCGCTCTGGAAAACAGTGTAGAGGTTCCTCAAAAAACTATCCATAGAACTCCCTTATGACCCAGCAATAGCATTGCTGGGGATTTACCCAAGAGAGACAGAAATGCTGATGCATAGGAGCACATGTACCCCAATGTTCATAGCAGCAATGTCAACAATAACCAAAACATGGAAAGATCCTAAATGTCCATCACCTGATGAGTGGATCAAGAAGATGTGGTATATCTACACAATGGAGTACTACATGGCAATGAGAAAGAATGAAATCTGGCCATTTGTAGGAAAGTGGATGGACCTCGAGGGTGTCATGCTAAGCAAAATAAGTCAAGCAGAGAAGGACAGAAACCATAGTTTGCACTCATAGGTCTGGCAGGAAAGCAGGAGAAACCTGATGGAGGACCAGGGGGAGGGGAAGGGGGAAAGAGAATTGGGGAGAGAGAGGGATACAAAACTTGAGAGACTGTTGAATGCTGAAAATGAACTGAGGGTTGAAGGGAAAGGGGGAAGGGGGAAAAGGAGAGGTGGTCATGGAGGAGGGCACTTATGGGGAAGAGCACTGGGTGTTGTATGGAAACCAATTTGACAATAAACTATTTTTTTAAAGTAAATAAAAAAATAAAATGGACTTTTTAAAATAGTTTAGATCCTCATTATTTTTATTATAGATGATGACAAAAAGAAGCAATTATGAGATATTGGTTAAAAACCACCTAGAACTGTTCAACATTAAAATTAGTCATTAGTTGTTCTGATCATAAAATAGTCTTATTGGTAATAAGCACCAGGTCAAATACAATCCAGGGCAGGGCAAAGTAAAACTTTGCACCCCATGATCAAGTCTCTTGAGGCAGCTGTGCAAAACTTGACATTTAATTTAAAAAGCATGGAGGCATGATGGAAAAGCATCTATGTGTGGAGAGTGGAGAGCAGTGGCGCATTTTATTTGACATGGTGGATTTGCTTTCCTTTATTTTCATATTTTAATAAGTTCAACTCATGAAAGCATAATGAAAATAGAAAGATCAGCTATAATCAGGATGCATGGACATTTGGGGATCTTGATTTAAAAAGCAGTTGCCTTCCTAAGTCTTTCAACAAAATGTAAATTAAACAGACGAAATTGCCTAAAACATCACTGATTCCCAAGGGAATGTAATCATGCTTAAATGCCAACACTAAATTAATCAGAGGAACAGAATGTGGAGATGAGAAATTTCATTTTAAGCAGCTTCATGTTTCATTAAAGTAAGTGGACATGGCAGGTCAGGTTAAGACTTTGCAAAGAATGATTTGAAAAGCAAAAGGCAAAGGTTTCCATCTCAAAACTATGCAGTCACAAAGCCTATTCAAATAGAACTGAATGTTAATTCATGTGCATTGTATTCTCCATAGCTGCTAATTTTCCCAAGATACTTCTTTTTTCTCAGTGCAGAATTCTGGATAAAAACGTATTGTTTGTGTAACTATGTTGTTTTCTTCAGAATAGCTTAGTTATAGGCTTATATACTGTACTTACTCTGCTTATAAACAATCATGTTCTTCTGCACTAAACTGGCCTACAAAAATAAATTGAGCTGCCACCTGAAACATGGCATGTATTTAAATTAAAAGTAGCAAAGAAAGCCATTTGGGTGAGATGGTAAATGAACAAAATTTTTGCCAGAATTTATTTATTTGCTCAACAAATGTTTTTTGAATGCCTGTTCTGTACTAGGCACTGTTGGAGATGTTTGATATACACAGTAAACACACACACACACACACACACCACATAGATCTTAAGATTTAAAAAATTAAATTATGTGATATAGGATATAATAAACTGGAATGGAAAAAATTTAGACCCAGGTAAGGAGGAGAGGAGGTACGTGGTTGAGGGAAAGAGGTAAGTCAGAGTATCAAAGAGGGTTATTAAGGCAGGCTTCACTTTAAGGGGGATTTGAAAGAGATGAGAGTGTTATCCATGGAGATGCTTGTAGGATCATTCCAGATAGTAAGAATAGTCAGTTCAAAGGCCCTATGCTGAGGCATGCTTTTTGCCTTGACTTGATGTGGTATGTAAAAAAGAGACAAGTCAAAGATGACTTCAACATTTTTGGCATGCGCTTCTAAAAATTAGAATTTGTGATCAACTGTGATGAAAAGGATTGTTAGTATGAAAACCTTGAAGTTGGGGAAGATAAGTTCAGTATTGGACCTGTTGTGTTTGAGATGTCAAGTAGTAGTAACCCAAATAGAGATATGAAGAAAGTGATTAAACGTGTTAGCTTAGAATACAACAGAGATCTGGCCTGAAGATATAAATCCAATAATTCTTAACATAGATGATAGATGGTAATGCTATAACAGAGATCTTCAAGATTAGGACTTACTTATTCAGACTTGCCAAGAAATCTATAATTTTCTAGTTTTAAGTCCTTGTCTTTTGCCCTTTCTCTCTTTTTTTAATATTAATTCCAGTATAGTTAACATACAGCATTATTTTAGTTTCACATTTACAATACAGTGGTTCAACAGTTCTATACATTGCTCAGTATTAATCACGATAAGTGTATTCTTAATCCCCTTCACCTATTTCACCCCGCACACACACACCTCTCCTCTGGGAACCATCAATTTGTTCTCTATAGTTGAGTCTGTTTCTTGATTTGTCTCTCTCTCTCTCTCTCTCTCTCTCTCTCTCTCTCTCCCTCTCTCTCTCTCTGTCTCTTTTTCCTTTGCTCATTTGTTTTGTTTCTTAAATTCCACATATGAGTGAAATCATAAGGTATTTGTTTTTCTCTAACTGACTTATTTTGCTTAGCATTATACTCTGTAGCTCCAACCATGTCTTTGCAAATAGCAAGATTTTATTCTTTTTTTATGACTGAATTTGTGTGTGTGTGTGTGTGTGTGTGTGTGTGTGTGTGTCACATCTTCTTTATCCATTCATCTATCAGTGGACACTTGGGCTGCTTCTATAACTTGGCTATTGTAAACAATGAATGTTGCTATAAACATAGGGGTGCATTATCTCTATAAAGGAAACATACAATAAAACTAAAAGGCTACCTATAAATGGGAGAAGATATTTGCAAATGACATATCTGAGAATGGGTTAGTGTCCAAAATAAATAAAAAACTTATAAAACTCAATACCCAAAAAATGAATAAACTAATTAAAAATGGGCAGAAGACATGAACAGACATTTTTCTAAAGAAGACATTCAGATAGCCAACAGACACATTAAAAGATGCTCAACACCACTTATCACCAGGGAAATGCAAATCAAAACTACAATGAGCTATCATCTCACACCTATCAGAATGACTAAAATCAAAAACACAAAAAAACAGTAATGGTTAGCAAGGATGTAGAGAAAAAGGAACCCTCTTGCATTGTTGATAGTAATGCAAACTGATACAGCCACTGTGGAAAACAGCATGGAGTTTCCTCAAAGAATTAAAAATAGAACTATCCTATGATCCAGTAATCACACTACTAAATTTAAACAAACAAACAAACAAAAAACACTAGCCCTTTCTCCTTAGATCTTTTCTGTCAACATCACATCACACCTGTTAAAGTCAACTAACTCATCAAGCTCAAATAAAATCTCCTCTAAAAGGCTTTACACTACAGTGATGTTAACATCTATTCTTGTTTTATTTTCATTGCTCTTTGTCGGGCCCCCTCTTTCCATTTGCATCATAAGTCTATCTTATCACACAGCCCTATTCCTTACATCTCTCCCACAATCAACATCTCTCCTGCCTGTGAGAAGCTTTGGAACAAAGAATTATTTTAGTCATTGTTATGTCCCAATTGTTACCCCATACTTCTCTCAGAGCCTAACACAGTGCCTAATGTAGTAGGCTTCAAATGAAAGTATTAGGTCCAACTGGATTACTAAGTCTACAAGTTAACATAGAAAATCATTTAAATGAGGGAAAAAGAAAAATCATATTTTTATCTCATTTGTGTGTAGTCTGAACTGGAATTGGAGAATTATAGAGAGAAATTTCTAACATATATGAATGCACTCCTCCAATGGGAAACATCAAAATTATTTAGCAGTTACTCTATATGAAGCACTTGAAATACATTATCTCATTTTATTTATTTAATAAGCTCATCTCATTGGCAAATTTAGCCTCATTTTACAAATAAGACTGAATAGTAAATAGAATAACAGAAATTTGAGCCCAGATATGTCTGACTCAAGAGCTCATCTTCCTTCCACCATCCCACTGCTGCATCTGGGGTTATCAGAGTTCTGAACATAACAGTAAGAGTCCAGGGAAGGCAGATGACATCTTTAGACTTCTGCCAATATAAGACTAAAAAGCAGTGACCTCTGTTTTCAAATTAAGACATCATCCTCTTCACTATCTCATCCCCCACTACCTACTTGAAAGCTTCAGAGTTTAGAAAGGGAAAGAAAAATTAAACTCAAGAAAGGATGAAAGAGGAAACTCAGAGAGCTGGGCTAGCCCTTAGATTTTTCTCATGGTTGACTATATCCCTTGTTCAGGCTGCTGTGGTCCAGGACACCACCAGGTCTCATTACCTATAGCCCAAAGCTCCAGTTTGAGAAATACTATGTTAGAATTTTTATGACCAGCAAAGGAAGTCAATCTGGTTTTAACATCAGCCTGCAGTAAGCCAGCAGCTAGAGGCAACATGCACAGTGAATCAAGAGAAGGACCTACAGTCAAATAATCTGGGTTCAAATCCCAGCCCTACCACTTATAATTGTGGGGCCTCACAGAAATAATTTAAAATTTCTGACCCTATTTTCTACATCAGGAAAAAGAGGGCAGTAACATTTGCCCTGCCTACCTCATAAGACTGTTCTGAGAATGAAAGAGATATTGAAGGAAAGGTGCTTCAGAATCTAAGAGTATTATTCTAGCTTAATCTCTCTACTTAGGTTTATGGTGCCCATTTCTGCAGTCTGGTTTGCATAAGTTCTCTGCACAGTGTGTAAGAGATGTGAAGAAGAATCTGGATTTGTGCCCAAGACATCTAGGTATCTGAGATAAGACCCAGAAATGACCCAGAAATAAATAAGAGACTTGATAGGAGTGTCCCTTTAAGCACAGAATCATTCGATGGACTTCAAATGAATGGAAAGAAAACTGTAAAACAAATAAAACACAAAGGACACATATGGTACACTACAAAAAATACCACAATTATTTGTAGCTTCTCCCTTTAAGGATGGAACATATTCCTCTACCCTCAAATATGTCTGTACTGATGATTTGCTTTGGGTAATAGTAATATAAAGTGATCATGACATTATGGAGTTTCTGAGCCTTGGCCACAAAAGGCTTTGAACACTTCTATCTGCTCCCTTGGATCCTTGCCGAAGTCACACTTTATAAGTCTTGGCTTGTCTGATGGGTGATGAGAGACCACATGCAGCTAAGACAAACTGTCCCAGGAAAACATCTTGGACCAGTGAGCTCCAATCAACACTGCTGACCATATATGCATGAAAGAACCATTCAAAATCAACAAAATCTGACCCCATGCAACCAATCCCAGTCCAGATTGCTGGCCCACAAAATCATGAGTTAAACAGTCATTTGTAAACTACTAATTTGGGGATGACTTATTACATAGAAAATGATGACTATTCAGACAACTAAAATTACAGGAATGAGAACTTGTAGTCACTTATGAGTTGTTCCCATACCTATCATGTGTGCCTTTGTAAAGTTTATATTTGCTCATCATGAAAGTTGGCTGGAGATGCACAAAGCAGTGGAACTCTCCTTTGCTTCTGAACATGTACCCTCGACTTGGAAGGTTGATAATGTGAGCAACGTTGGGAGATCCATGTTACCTGGTCTCAAGTGAATCTCTAAAAAAGGAAAAGAAAGAAACCAGTGGGACAAGAAGCAGGAAGAATGGGCAGTAAACTCTAAGCTGAAAGCCTTCAACTTCCTGGAAAGAAACCCAATAATTCAGACTGCAATAGCTCACTTTGTTCACTTGGATGGGGATTCAGCACAAACACTAATCTCACAATGTAATGAGGCAGAGCCCATTTTCTGCCTATCCAGTGGAAAGTGAAATTGCAATCCACTTCCATTGTAAATCAAAATGCCTTTATAACCCTAGTTGTTAATAACGAATGTATACTTCTCATTTCACCACCATCTTTTTAGAATTCACACATTAAAGGACTTATTTCATACAATATTTTACTTTGCTCAAATTTATTTTCAAGACTTTTCCCAGAGGCTACTTGTCTAAATAGGTTTTTTAAAGGCTAGGAAGTTTATAGTATTAACAAGCAATCTAGAAAGTGGATGTGTAAACTACCTGACAAATCCATTTTAATTTTTAAAATACAACATTCATTCAAAGAACATATTATTCACTTTTTATTTCCATCAACTCTGATACTAGAAATGACATTCATTTGGTGGCAGAAAAGGAATAGAAAAGAAAATTAAAAGAGCAATTGAAAATATTTGTAAGATAATGTCCTCTTATTTCAGAAGTTTACAGACATGTTGTCTTTGTTCTATTGGTTGATCTTGAGGTTTAATAGAATTGATCCATCTCTTTTTAAGTTTAGTTATTCATTTTGAGGGAGACAGAGACAGCATGAGTGGGAGAGGGGCAGAGAGAGAGAGAGGAGAGAGACAGAGACAGAAAGAAAGAATCTCAAGAATGCAAGGCTGGAACCCACAAATCATTAGATCATGACCTGAGCTGAAACCAGAAGTCAGATACTTAACCAACTGAGCAACCCAGACACCCCAAATTGATCCATCTTCTAGCCAAAGCATATTAGAGGGAACATCCTTATTATCACCTATTCATCCCCACTGACAGGGAATTTCCTGAAATTCAGAAAAAAAATCAAAGAATTTCCTTACCAAGAAAAGAATATGGAGGCTACCATCATAAGACCCAAAAGGTGTTATGTGAAATTCATAAGTAATTGAAGATATTGCCTCTATCCTCAAAGAGCTTAGAATCCTGTCATGGAGATAATACCAACACACACAAAAACTTCAATAGAATAACTGAATGCCAAACTGAAAGATACAGATGGAAGTGCCATTAGTAGGAGAACTGTCATTTACTAATCTCCTGCTACTTGGTATATGTTGCAAACATTATCTCATCCAATCCTGCCAACAAAAAGGAAAGCATTATAACTATATGAAAAAATAAAGGAGGAGAAAAGTGAGGGGATTTCTACAGATGAACCAATTAATAAAGAGTAGAACCAAAATTCACCCAAGTTTGTCTGATGGAAGATCTCATGCCTTTCTTTCTATATTAGAGTGTCTAAAGGTTAGAGTAGAGAGGAAGCTGCTTTACGCCTCTTTAAGTCTCCCCTAACACTATACTTATATGTGTCTTTATGATAGTCACTATTAAGGAAGTAGTCAGTATATTGAATTCAGAATAAGCTTTGGAGTCAGAAAGATCTGATTTCAAAATCTCTACTCCACCTGTGATTAACTAAAATCAAGTGGGCATCTCACTTAACATCTAATAATACCTACCTAACAGCATTGATATGAGGAATAAATAAAATTAATTCAGGCACTCAACAAATACTGATTATTTACTATGTTCCAAGCATTACTATGGATTTTATTCACAACAGTGAGTAAAAGAGATTTTTAAAAATCCCTGTAATCTTGGTGCTTACATTGTCAGTAAAAGAGACAGATAAGTTAGTAAATAGATGGTATAAATTTAAGCAGCTGTAAAATCTACGAAGGAAAATAAAGCAATGTAAGGTGGCAAAAGATACAATGGGCACCTTTTTTAATCCTGTCATGGACAATACTTACTGAACTAGATAATGTGGAAGCTAATACAGATCCATGCCTGTCTTCAAGAAGCTTGTGCAAGTGGAAACATTCGTGGGGAAAAGACCACACATACAGACTGTTGGCTGCTAATACCACATGGCGACCATGCCGGAGAGCTATATACAAGTACTTGGGACAACAGAGGAGGCCATAATTAGTTTGTCCAAAAGAGAAGGTGAAGGCTTTTGGTGATAATAACAAAAGGAAGAACTCATTAACAAAAGAAGCTACCACTTTGTGCCCTGCACTTTAAAAAAATGTTAATGTTTATTTATTTTTGAGAGAGAGAGAGTGAAGGAAGGGCAGAGAGAGAGGGAAACAGAATCTGAAGCAGGCTCCAGGCTCTGTGCTGTCAGGATAGAGCCCAACATGGTGCTCAAACTCACGAACCATGAGATCATGACCTGAGCCAATTGGAGGCTTAAATGACTGAGCCGCTCAGGCGCCCCTGTGCCTGGCATTTTAAACACATTGTCCTATTAATCATCTCCATGTCTTAGACATATGGACATTATTATCCCCATTTAACATGTGAAGAGATTAAGACTCAGAAGGTTAAATGTCTTTCCAATCATCCCACACCCTGAAAACTAATATTCAAACCCAAGCATTTGGAGTAAAGCTCTTGATTATTTCAGATCATTTGGTTTGCCCTCCATATAAATCAGTAAGTAAATATCCAGAAATTTTGTGTTGGAAGAGCTGACCTCAGAATTAGTCAATATCTATAAAACACACTTCATGTCTGGGTTTCCAGAACATTCTATTACTCTTCTCACTTACTGGAGCTACAACACTTGCAATCTTTTCCCAACACACTTTCCCACAAACCTGTAGATAAAGCAGAATGTTTTCAAATCGACAAAGTTTTTTCACACCCTTTAGAGTATTTGGTTTTTGTGGTAATTTTGTGAAGTAGGCAGGAATATGTGTCATACCTCTTTAACAAATAAGAGAAATTCAAGCAGTTTAAGTAATTGCCTGATAACCCACACCTGGTAAGTGAGCGTTCCAAAGTTTTAAATATAAACTTTGATTCTATATCCTTTGCCTTTTCAACTACCCACATCCACATATGGGGAAGAGAGGAGGACAGATTCAGGTGGAGGCCAATTCCTGATGTTCCCCTTTATCTTCACAGAAAAAAAAATCAATATGAAAGAAGAAATGGGAGAGCAAAGGAAAGGACAATGCTGAAAGACCTCCCTATACTTCTCAGAATTCTCCCCAGATCTTTCTGTTTGGTTTCCCAGAATGACTTCCCTTGCCACACCTTAGAAGCATGGACTAGACCCAATATCCTGAGCTTATGGGAAACACCCATTTGATCAGGGAATCCATTCAACCTAAGATAAACCTAAGGAAAAAGTAAAGATCTTGGTCTGTGAAAATCTTGGTACATATTGTTCAGTTACTCCATACTAGACACTCTACTATATTCTGGTAACAAAGATAAGATTCAGGAAGAGTCTCTGTCCTGGAGCAGGTAACAGGATTGGTGGAAGAATAGAAAGCCCTTTACCAGCAATAACGCAAGGAAGAATGAGGCAAGGGATCCCAGGAGATACAGTCCAAGGTCTTCCAGCATTCAAAGCCTGGTGCCACTCATTCTGCAAAGCAGGACCAGGGAAAGCTTGATCCCCGGCTAAGAGTTTACATGGAGGGCCCTGATATGCACATTCATACACTATACATTAGTGGTTAAAAGTCCAGTTGGCAGGGAATGATGGGAGGAATGGAAGGATGAATAGGATGTTTAGGGCAGTGAAACTATTCTATATCATACTATAATGATATATGTCATTATACATTTGTCCAAATCCATAGAATATACAACACCAAGAATGATTCCTACTGTAAACTATGGATTTGGGGTCATAACCACATGACTGTTAGGTTCATTAATTGTAACAAATGTACTACACTGGTGGAGAAATGTTGATAAAGGAAAATGTGATGCATGTTGGGGACAGGAAGTATACAGAAAATCTGTGTGCCTTCTGCTCAATTTTGCTATGAACCTAAAAGTGCTCTAAAAATTAAAGTCTGCAAAAGTCTAATAGGCACCCCAACTCTGCCACTTTATAATTATGTGAACATAAGCAAGTCAATTTAGCTTTTCTTGTCTCAATTTTCCACTCATAGCTTCAGAATGCAGAGTTCTAAATATATCTATTAATTCCATCTGTTCCAGTGTGCCATTCAGGTCCTTTGATTCTTTAGTGATTTTTTGTCTGGTTGACCTATCCATTGTTGTAAGTGGGGTATTAAAGTGCCCTGCAATTAGCATTCTTATCAATAAGATTGCCTCTGTTTGTGATTAGTTGTTTTCTGTATTTGGGTGCTCCCGAATTCGGCACATAGATGTTTATAATTGTTAGCTCTTCCTGATGTAGAGGCCCTGTAATTATTATATAATGTCCTTCTTCACCTTTTGTTACTGTATTTAAAGTCCACTCATAAAGGGTATAAAAATACATACTATATACAGACGTTCAGAAGATTAAATAAAAGTAAATGATACCATACTTCAGTAAAGTGCTTTAGCAGGGTGTCTGGCTATGTCAACCCCTCAGAAAGTGAGTCTCTTTTTTTAAGGTCATTCATATAATAGTGAAGAATTGAAGAGAATAGTACAAATACCATAAAGCTGAAGCTTGAAGCATGGGAGCTATAAAGTCAACGTATCATAAACTGAACTCACGGTCTCTCCTTCTAAACCTGCTCTCTCCCACAGTCCTTATCTTGGTGAATAATACTCCACCCTTCAGTCACCTAAACCAGAAAGCTATAAGTCAACTCAGATTCTGCTCTCTCCTTAACTTACAGTCACCAAGTCCTGTAGAATCTATCCACTTGCTATCTTCCCTTCCTCTCAGCTCAGTCAGTCATCACTATGCCGGTTTAGGTCTCCATCATCTCCCCTGTGGACTAAGGCAGTAGTGACCTATCTAGTTGACCTGACTTTCTCCAGGCCTCAGCCCTTCAAACACAATTTCCACATCAAAGCCAGAGTAATCTTTCTAAAGCATTAAATCAGATCATTTGCCTAACCTTTTAAAAATATTTCAATTGGTCACATTGTCTAGGATAAAGTCCACCCTATTTACAGTGCTGTCTGTTATAGGACCCCTGCTCTATCCCCCTCCACACAGCACAACTCTGGTGAACTCCTGTTTGGGCCTCAAGTCTGTCAGGCTCTTTCATGACACTGTGCATTTGCTCATGCCATTTTCTCCACATTTCACAAAGGATGGTTTGTGAAATACTCAGCCCCTAAGATGCTCCATAAATAAGTGACATTTAGTCAAACAAGTTTTAGAAAAGCTGCACACCTTTTGTTCCTTCTAGAGACTCTTTAGGCTCTGAGATATCCTAAATCAGTAAGTCCTTATTAAGGCATTTGATAGTAGAAATCTTTTCTTCAAGTAAGTCTCTTTTCTGAGACTTACCCTAAAAGTAGCATTGTGTAAAACACCTCTTGGGAACACCATTCCTATACATAAATGGTTATATGTGAGATATGTAGTCAATCCTTCATCTTGTTGGCTTCTGAGCCAAATAAATAATACTGTATCTTTGGTTCTAATTTTATTAATTCTACCTGTCATAGAATTAAATAGATTTTGCAAAATCCAAGAAAAAGCATATCAGATTTGAGTCTTACTAACCATAACAGTATGTTCTTAAGATTGATGCATTAATAATTCTTTACATCAGAGAAGCAGTGAAATGTGGAAATATATGCATTGCCAAGTCTGAGCTCAAATTCTCTGCTCCAAATTGAGAATTTACCTACTGTGTCATTTGTTTGAAATAATAACCCCATTAACTTCAATAAAACATTCAAACCGAAATCAAATTAGCTATTACCTGCTGCTGTTCTTTCCATCAACCATTTTATCTTTTCTTTGAAGAGTGGTCAGGGCTATAAGTGAGATTGCTAACATTAGCAAAACTCGGAGAAGCCAAACGCTGAGTGTTATAACTGAATTTGTGTCCAAAACAAAATTGAAATATTGAGCTTCTCCAATTCCACCTTGTTTGCATAGTCAGCACATCTTACTGTGAAGTGAACGCAGAAAGAGCAAATGGAGAGCAAAGAAGTCATCCCTCAGTGTAGAAAAATGGAGACCCGGAATCAGGGAGACTTTGGTTCAAACTATAGTTTATTAGTGTGTAAACCTAATTTTCTCAGTCTCTCCAAACTCAATTTTCTCATCTATATAAATGAGGGTTATAATAAAAACCCTACCATGTTATTTCAAGGTTTAAATTAGAAAAGGCATGAAACATGTCTCACATACCATGACATTGTAGATGCTCAATAAATATTAGTCTTCTCCCCTCTTTTCTCTCTAATCTGCCTACAATTCCCATTGTTATTTGCCCAGATCTTTATTCTGTTATCAGAGACACCCTTATCTATGTACACAAAATACACTTCGTTTTGCTCAAGACCATGAACTAGATATTAGCAAACTATATTATACAGGCTAAATCTGGCTGACTACCCTGTTTTTTGTAAATAAAATTTCATTTGGACATAACCATACCCATTTGTTTATGTCTGTGGCTGGTGTCACCCCCAGTGACAAGTTAGAGCGGTTGTGGCACAGACCATATGTATTAGTTGTCTATTGCTGCTGTAACAAACTCAGCACAAACGTAGTGCCATAAAACAATGCATTTATTAGTTTACAATCTCATAGGTTAGAAGCCCAACACATGTCTCACTGGACTGAGATCAAGACATCAGTAAGAGTGCATTCCTTTCTGGAGCCTCTTGGACACTGAATTTCCTTGTTTTCTCCAATTTCTAGATGCTGCTGCACTCATTGGCTCATAGCCCCCTTCCTCCATCTGCAAAGCCAGAACAGCAGATGGAGGCCTTCTCACATCTCACATCATATCACTCTGATCTTCTCTTCGGCCTCTCTCCTCCACTTTAAGAACCCCTGTGATCACACTCGGCCCATAACCGCTCTACTGTAAAGTCGGCTGATTGACAACTTTCATTCCATCTGCAACCTTAATTTCACTTTGCCACATAACACAACATATTCCTAGGTTTGTGGGACGGGGTAGACATCTTTGGAGAACCACTATTCTTTATACCATACCATATAAGTCATAAAATATTTACCATCAGTCCTTCAGATGAAGTTTTCCTACCCCTGTCCTGAACTTTGACTCATGCTTATGAACCTAAATAAACATATATAGACCATATAGAAGTTCTGGAATATGTGCTTAATATAACATAATTTATCATTATAATAATAATTTTTGTAAACATGTATTACCTGAAATAAAATGATCACCAATGTTCTTGACTCCATTGACAGATAAATACACAACCATCTCTTCTAAAAGGCAGTAATGCATGAAGATGAACAGTGAAGACTAGGGATTGGGACAAACCTGTATTTGAACACAGCTCTTCCACTTACTAGCTGGGTGATCTTTTATAAATTAGCCTCTCTGTGCTGGAGTTTCTTTATCTGTACAAATACTAACCACTTCATATGGTTGCTGTGAAAATTAAATGCATGTAATGTGCTTAGTATGGTCTCTAGCAAATGCTCAATCTAAGTTGTAAATATGATACAATAGAGATTCTAGGTAGAATTTGGGAAATTACTCTGTTCTTCAACTTAAAGAGATATTTGAAGAGATGTCTCAACAAGATCAAAGAATATGGTTAAATTGTTTTCTTAAACCAGGTATTCTTAACGCCGTACTGAAGATGCCAAGCCATGTCGCCACTGGAAACAACCAACTTTTCCCTCCCTTGCTGCCTGAAGTCTAGGCAACAGCTGACTTCATGCTACTTATGATAAAAGAGACATTTTATCACTTGCTTGGGTTAATGAATAAGGGACTGAGGCTTTGGCGGGGGGCGGGGGTGACAGCCTTCCAGTATTCGGGAACTCTAAACTGAAGCCATTGAAGAGGCCAGAACCTAGAGACCTACCTTTAAATCCAGAGGCAAGAGGAGCCCTTGCTCTGGGCTCCAGGGTTTAGAAGGCCCTATGTATCCCAAATATCAAGTCATAAATTCTTTTTCCTTTTAATTTCATAAGGAAGATTTTTCTTTAAATTTTAGCAATCTATTGCACTAATAGGAATTATAGGAGAGGGTCCTACAAACCAAGTCCCTTCTCCCTACCCCCAACCAAAACCAGTGTGAGATTGAGAGTGTGCGCAGAAGGAAGAGAAAATCACCACTTCTCGTCTGGGAAACCAAATAAAGAGTAGCTGCTTTTGTTTAAATTTGGCCACACCAAGTTCACCTGAAGTGCACATCTGGGGCCAGCCACCCCAATCACTGCTCTTTTTGATACTCTCTGTTCAGAGGCTGTAGTTTGGGAAAGTGCTTCAAACAGTCTATTATTCCTTCAAACAGCCTACTATTCCTCAGCTGGAAAAGTGATGTGCTGAAGAGAAACTGTTCCCCTCAGTCCCTAAAATCAGCCTCCATCCTGGGTTCAATCTAACCCATCATTGCCCAGGAATCCTGAGCTCTGGCCTAGATTCTGTTCTGCCTTCTCCAGAGATCTGAGGCTTACAGAGGACAGGAATGGGCCAGGGGAGAATGTTCCAGTCTCATGAACATTACATAGGCCACAGACTATAGGGCGCTGGATGGAAACACAGGCCAGGCCGTGAGCATAGCTTGATTCCTAGCTTTTAAATATTTAGATATATGGTATGTGGACCTCCATTTATACCACTTCCCTGAACCTTGAAAGTATTAGGGAGGAACTGTTCACATGTTACCTCCCAGTCAGAGCACCCACCTCTGAGTTCCTTTTCTTCACTCCACTACTAGAAATGGACTGTGGACAACCAATTAACTATAGCTCTGGAAAAAAGAGGAAGCAGTAACTGAGATCATGATGGCTTTCCAAGGCAACATGAACTGCTTTGCTGACACATATACCCTCATAACCTGCAACCTATTGGTTCCTCTTGATTATGTGACACACTGGTTTCAGCAAACCAGTAAGAGAAAGTATGAATTCACATCATCTGAAGAGGAGAAAATAAGCCAAATACTAAGAGAAAAAATCTAATTTGATACAGCCATACCTATGCTGAAAAATATGAACAGCTAGATTTCTATGACCAAAATCATATCTCTTTCTTCCTGAATCCAGAAGTTAGTTTTAAAAGAAGTACCAAAGGATACACATATACCAAGCATAGAAACAAATGTTTATTCATATATTGAAGGTTGGCAGTAGGAAAAAAAGGGGGGGAAACAAAAATCAATATGTTTAAAATAAAAAGCCACCTTGCACTTCTAGGTATGTCTTGAGCTATCAATGAATTAATTGCTTGATCAATGCAGCCAGAGCCAGGGAGCCTAACTGAAGAAAATTAGCCCTTAAGAAGCTTGTCTCTGCAAAAGGACCCTGCTGACAGAAGGTTAACAACCCTTCCAGCTGCAACTGCTTCAGTAGGTTTAGGAAGGGAAATAGAGTAGAACCACATATGAGAATGTCACAGAAAATTGACATTCAGAAGATTCCAGACAATGATTTAAACAGCTGACTCCTTGCTCCTATTGGTGTGTCTGCTAACAAAGAGCACTTTTATGAAGGAATGGGAATTTGACATATATTTTTCAAAATATTTTCACACTACTGAGATGCATTTAATAGCCCCACAGAAAGTTTTTAAAAGATTGCTGTGAATTTTGCAATCTACTTTGCTTTGGTTCTGTTCAATTCAGCAAACACCTTTCTGAATATCAACCAAGTGGCTAGTTGAGGTGCTGGATGTTGTGGTTTCAAACATGAAAAACATAAGCCCCTGTCTGCTAGTAATTCATAGTCAAATAGGAAATGAAGTGAAACACAAGTACACTGGTGATTAGAGAGAGAAGGTTACTATACCCTAAAGTAAGGTCTTCTGACCTACTCTGGGTTCTTGTCATATGAATGGAAACCAATCCAGGATTGAGTTCAATACTGTTTCTGTGGAAGGATAAACTGGACAGTGCCCCCGCTCAGCCTCACATCTACCAGTTTTTTTATCAGAAAGAGAGTTAGAATAAACAATTTAATCACATCCAGCAAATCCAAGCTGGCACTCTTCAGGTTCCAAAGAGAACATCCTTAGCTGCAAGTAAGGAGGGGCAGGAAGAGCCGAGAGATTCTCAGCCCAGTAACTAGAGAGTCTGTCTTTCATAAGATCAAGGACAAAATCCTGCTGACAGGGGAAGTAGCCTTTCTTCAGTATAGGATTGTATTGCATAATCTCTGGGGGGAAATAAGGTTTACATGTACAAAGGTCAGCTTACTTCAAGATGACATGATAAAGAGAATAGTCAGGTCAGGATTTCCAATGGTTGAAAGACTAAGGGGACCCATACTACCCTTATTCAGGAGACCAAATCTCATCCTTTTCTGGATCCCTTTTTGGATCGAGCTGTAGTCTATGATATTACTCAAATTTGTAAGCTACTAGAAAATACAAACTTGCAAGATCCAAGGTATTACACCTCATCTTCTGTATAGGATAAGCAGAGTTTTCTGAGTGAGGAGGGTAGGATTAGAAACTTGAAAAGTGGCTTCATGAGAAAAAGATCCCCTGAGACTAGAGTTAGTTCAGGCATATCCAGTAAGAACATGCTTACCAAGGCTCACATCCAATAGAAGGAATGACTATGTTATCTGGAATTTCAGGCTTTATTCTCCTTCACTCTGATGCATTATGAAATCTGCTTAATTCTTTACTAAGAAAACTTACATGTGTGCCTTGAACCCCTTGGGTGGCTGAGATGATGAAAGTATATAGGACAAGTTGGCCTGTAAAGGAGATGGGGCCCAAACATCCCATTGTCTTAAGGGGTTGTTGGAGAAGAAGCTTGAAGGGCATTAAGCTCTTTGGTTAAATTAGAGTCTTGTATCATTTGAGTCATCACAGTAGCACAACCAGGTAGAATGAAAAATCCTCAAGATGCCCAGAACAGAAAGACCAGAATTTTCTGAAGAATGCCTCTTCGCCACTTAAAAAGGGAGGAGATTTTGACTCATCAGTTCTATGTTTAGAACTATGCAGAAGTATAAATTTAACAAATACTAACAAAAATCTTTTTTCACAATCCAGTTACCCAAAGTTATTGGATCCTATACTGACAAGATAGCTCATGCTGTGATGAGCAGTTGGTGTTGAATATGTGTCAGATCACTAAATTCTGCACCTGAATGAAACTAATATTACACTGTATGTTAACTATAATTTAAATAAAAAAGAGAAAGAGCCCTATCCATGAACATCTTAGGTTTGATCTCAGTAAATCAGGTCACAATCAGAGACAAGTTGAGGGGTTGACAGTTATCTGAATATATCTGTTGATCACCTTCAAGATTCCATCCACCCATCACTATCTTACTTGGTCTTTCCATTCCATCCCAAGCTAGGATCTAAGCCATTCTTTCTGTTCCCAAAGCATCCTGGAATATTCCCAATTATAAAATACTTCACAATAGTGCTCTGTCACTATTTTCTAGTCTGCTCTGGACTCCAGGCTTTGGTTTCCTTCAAGAAATAATTTCGCTCTTCTTGTATCCCCTGTATAATAGTTAATGAAACTTCTAAGGACCTTGAATAGTAACTCAATCACTGTTTTGTTCACAGTCCCTTTTCAGACTTTTTTTTTTTAATTCTAAGGCCTTTAGTTGGTAGCCAGGGCCTCACCCTAGCTCCTCTGTGTTGCCATGCCCCATCCCATGCCAGCACTTCCCACTTCCTTCCTGCACCCCTCTCTCACTGCCCTTGCGCCTCCTGCATAACCGGGCCCCCCTCCCGACCTTGGTGAGAGCAGCCAGGGGTGCCGCCAGAGCTCCCACAGCCCCCAGCCTCAGTATGGCCAGGGCCTTGGGCCGCGTGCTATGGATCTTCGCTTGCCAGTACAGGTCGGAGCTCTGGTGAAACACTCACCAAAGAGGTGACAGGAATATGGCCAGACGCCATGGTGGGTGTGCTCATGGGCGGTTAGGTACAAGCTGTGGCTGAAGCTTTTGCCGAAATCGAGGAGGTGATAGGGCTTCTCGCCTCCTGCGTGCGGTTGTGAGTGATGAGGATGGAGCGCTGGCTGAAGCACTTGCAGCACTTGGGGCATGGGTAGGGCTTAACCCTAGTGTGGGTGCGCTGGTGGGTGACCAAGGGCGACCTCCGCGTGAAGCACTTGTTGCAGATGGGGCACTTGTAGGGCATGGCGCCCTGTGTGGGTGCCCTGTGGGTGACCAGGTCCGAGCGGCAGGTGAGGCGCTTGGCACAGCGGTCGCCCACGTAGGACTTCTTGCCAGTGTAGATGCGCGGGTGCTGGATGAGGGGGAGTGCTGGCTGAGACTCTCCCAGTAGGAGGGTCATGTGGAGGACTTGTGGCCGGTGTGGAGGATCTGCTGCCTGGATGAGGTGTGTGCTACAACCAAGCTCTTGCCACAGCCGGCACAGGCACAGGGCTTCTTGCCCGTGGTCATGCGCCTGGTGTGTTATCAGGTGGGAGGGCCAACTGAAGTCCTTGCCGCAGAAAACATTCCGCAGGGATGCTGGTAGGCCCCGTTACTTCCCAGGATCCACTGCTAGTCGCAAACAAGGGCACTGGCAACTAATCCACAACATATGTTAGTACCTGCTACCCACCCCCAGTGGGCATGTACCTAAATTGGCTGGTCCATTTTGAGCATTTGGCAGATCCTATGCCATCTCAGCTCAGAAAGCTTAAACTGTGAGCTCCTTGAGGACAACGATTTGCTTTTTATCTCTCCATCCCTACACTTTAACAAAATTAAACTGAGTGGGCATTCAATAAACATTTGGTGGCGGAATTAGCATGCTTGCTGATGTTCTAGCTTATTTTTAGTTGCAGTACTGTATTTCTATAGAATACACTACTTTAGACAAACTAATTTGCCTGTGCAGCCGGTAAGCTGCAGTGCAGTAATAAAATCTTCTGTCTACCTGAGCCTGAGACCAGGCTCCCGCGGTTGCACCACATTGCTTTTCACACACAAAGGAATTCACCACAAAGGAATAATAGAAAATTGGGAATTTCTGGCAAAAGACAGTTAATAAGGAAGAGATGTTTGGTTACAAGAACTTTCCCTAGAACTTCTTCCATAACAGCAAGTTTACTACATTCCATGGTAAGCTAACTCTATTCTGGATACTATAAGTATTCTCTTTATCAACCTCTTTAATACTCATAGGAGAGAGACTGGTTCTACTATTCCTATTTTACGGATATGGACACTAAAGTTAAAAGAAGTAGATTGCCAAAGGCATAGGCTTTGACAGTTGATAGAACTGTGAACTGAAAACCAGGTCTCTCTGGCTCTTTACAGACTAAGTACATACCTAATTATTTTTTGGAATAAGTACAAAGTTTCATGTTACTATGACCTACCCCAATGATCAGTGAGAATCAATCATTAAATGCGCAGATAATCTTCAATTAGGAGGAATGACTAATGTACATTAAAGAGATTTAAAGTGCTAGATTTGGGGATGCCTGAGTGGTTCAGTAGGTTAAGTGTCCAAGTTCAGCTCAGGTCATGATCTCACCATTCGTGAATTCAAGCCCTGGGTCAGGCTCTGTACTGACAGCTCAGAGCCTGGAGCCTGGTTCAGATTCTGTGTCTCCCTTTCTCTCTGTCCCTGCCCTGTTTGTGTTCTCTCTCTCTCTCTCTCTCTCTCTCTCTCTCTCTCTCTCAAAAATAAATAAATAAACATTTAAAAATAAATAAAGTGCTGAATTTGCCCTAACCAGTAAAATGCCAAAAAACTCACTAGACACAGTAACAAAGAACTATTTAAAGTCTAAAAGGTATTCCAGACTAGGGGGATACAAAATGAGATTTGCATTTCAAAAACCTTACTCTAAATGATGCACAGAAAACAACTTGGAAAGGAGCAAAATGGGCAAAAATGAGTACAGGTAGTCCAGGTGGAAGTTCTTACTGAACTAGGGCATTAAGTTTGGATTTTGTATATCAGCCTTTATATTAACAGCCCATCCCTGCCCTATCTTAGGAAATGTCTGGTAGAAGATACTATACACAAACAAATGTTTTCTCTTTCCAATATTTTCTTGAAGAAAAAAAAACCTGAAGGAACAGATCATTCAAAACTCTGTAGCATCTGAATGTGTTTTGGACTCCATTTAAAGAGAAACTCCCCAAATCATCAATCCATGACAGCACAGAAGCACGAAGAAGAAAATCTGCTGGGGAAGTCTTAACAGGTTAATGGAAGACAAGCAGGAGTTACCGGTGGCACAAATATGCTACACAGAGAACTCAGTCTGAGAACCATGAAAAAGACTATAGACATTACAATACCAAAAAATGGCAGCCCCCTGCAATAATCTGTGTGAGAACAAAGTTAATACAGCCGTACACCTGGGAACAACTCAAAGTCAATGAGAATGAACCTACACAAGTGAAAATAAGTAAAGTTAATGAGCAGAAGAAAAAATAATGTACTTCTAGTTCTGTTTTTCAATTAATAGCAATGGAGCAGTAGTCATTAGTCACATTTTTCTTATACCAAGCATTTTCCCCATAAAATAATGTAGGAATAGTTTAGAGGAACTGCAGCATTAAGTTTATTTTAAATTAAATTCAAGAATCTATTAAGAACCCACTGTGTGCTTGGAAATTTGGATGCAAAAAATGAGTAAAATGTGATTCTGACCCTCTAAGCACTCACAATGGAAAGAGAATGCAGGGATATAAACTGTTAATTATGATAAAAAGCAGCTATAATTTTTTCAAGCAGCTATCACAGGTCAGACACTGTGCCATGTGCATCCATTTATTAATCCTTAAGCAACTCTGACATGGAAGGTAGAATTATTCCCATTTTTATGATTGAGAAAGTTTAGACTCAAAGAGGTTAAACAGAATTCCTGACATCATACACTCAGATAACAATAAAGTCTTTACTCTGAGGCTCATGTTCTCCCCATTCTTCCACATAATCTTTCCAGATGTATAGGCTAGGGGAGTGAAATAGCCTACATACAGGAGAAAGATATGCAGTGATATCCTGAGGCAGTCTGGGAAACCAGCTTAGATAGGAAAAAAAAATCTTTCAAGCTTGATCCTTCTGAGAACTGATGCAAAATGGTCAAAAACTCAATAATAAGGCTGAGTCATTGTATAAGGATTGCCAAGAATCAAAGCAAAAGCCAAATTCTGTCCCCAAGCAACCATGGCACCAAGATTGATAAAGCAAAAAGGGCAAGGATCAGCAGATAGTGAGAATGGAGCAGAAAAAACAAACCACTGAACATCTATGCATAGATTCCTTCCTTGCAAAACGAAGGCACCACCTACTAATGGGATTGTTACGGGACTCAACCAAATTAAGAAATGTAAACAAGCATCATAGTAAAGTTCTGTATAAACAGTAAAAGTCATGATTATCATGAGAGACTGCTATGAAAAGTCTTTGCTTACCAATCAGCTGACATTAAGATAGGAACATTATTGGGGTGCCTGAGTGGCTCAGTTGAATAAGCATCTGACTTCGGCCTAAGTGATGATCTCGCAATTCATGAGTTCGACCCCTGCGTTCAGCTCTGTGCTGACAGCTGGGAGCCTGGAGCCTGTTTCAGATTCTGTGTCTCCCTCCCTCTCTCTCTCTCTCTCTCTCTCTCTCTCTCTCTCTCTCTCTGCCCCCTCCACCTCTCTCTCTCTCTCTCAAAAAATAAAGATTAAAAAAAGATAGGAACATTATCTTTATTATCCAGGTGGACCCAATATAATCACATAGGCTCTTAAAAGCAAAAGAGAAATTAGAGACATGCCATGAAAGAAGGAAGAAGAGATGAGGTAGGAGAAGTTCAAATAGATTCAAAGTATGAGAAACACTAGGTCTACCATAGCCAGCTTTTAAGATGGAGGAAGTGAGCCACATGCCAAGGAATATAGGCAGCCTCTAGAAGTGCAGAACTCCTGGTCAACATCTGGTGAAGAAATGGGGACCTCAGTCCCCCAACTGCACAGAGCTGACTCCACCATCAATCTGAATGAGCGTGGAAGCAGATTCATCCTCAGAGCCTCCACAAAGGAGTGATGCCAGGCCAACACCTAAACTGTGCCTTAGGAAATGCTAAGTGGTGAAGCAACTGAGCCTTGTTGTACCTGGACTTTTGACCCACAGAAACTTAGAGAATATAGTTGAGTTGCTTTAAGCTGCTATGTCTGTGATAGTTTGTTACAACAGCAATAGAAAACCAAAACATGCTTGCCAATTATTATCCTTTATCCATCTAATTAACTCTTTAGACAATGTCTTGTAACAATTTTTACCCAAATTTTTCCCTAATCAATTCCGACTTCAAGAGTCCTGAAATTAGAGCCCAAAGACACTAAAACTTTCATCTGCCAATTTGTACAGACAGGTCTAGACACAAATATGTGAATTGTGAGACTGATTCTTCACATTGCCAAACAGGTGGACACTGAATACTATAATTGCAAATAACCATGTTTATTTTTTAAATATTAATAAGAATTCATTATACTTCCAAAAAATTAAATTAAAAATTCCACTTTTATTAAGAGTACACTTACCCTTATGAGCACTGAGTAAGATATGGAACTGTTGAACCATTATACCGTACACCTGAAACTAATATAACACTGTGTGTTAACTACACTGGAAATACTTTTTTAAAACCCATCTTAAATAATTTTGATTAATACCCCCAAATACTGTTCAACATCTATGTACAGCTGTTATGGATATCGTGCTAATTCATGAAAACTTCTGGAACTACATATTGAAACACAAAGAGAAACATTTCCTATTGGATGCTGGGCAGTGCTAGAATACTAATACATTTTTAGGCAAAATCTATTGCAGTCATGTTACCCAAGAGGAGAGATTCAACAGGATAATAACTTTGCCTTCTCTCTTTATCTAAAGCTTCTGCTACTCAAATCCTCCCTGTATTCATGATGTAAATAGGTAAACCCACAAAACTTCAAGTATTCAGATACAGTTGTCTTTATTCTGAGAACATAGGGCAAGAGATAATAAAAAGTATTTCTCTGGGGCCTGAATGGTGGTACTTATGTGAGCTAGTATTTGGGAAATGGGTTACAAAATACCAATGCTAAGCACCAGATTCTAAGTGAGAGAGCTATCCATAAGCTCTTAATTAAGTTTTATTTTGGTATGTTTGTCATCTGCAGGGCTCAATAAAGCACAGGGCCCTTTATAGGGACCCCTCTTTCCCATTTTTAAGGGTGATGCCCTACCTTAAAGGTGTTAGCCTGAAACCAAAGGTGCTACTCTTTTGATTATGTTCCTGAAAAGCATACTGTTGTGAAGGTTACATATGTATCTCTGCAATGATACACGACAGAAACTTGAATCTGTGCTCCTAACCCCACATGCACACATACCCACACACAAACACATACACATAAATACACACATACACATGCTTCTATGCATATGCTAAAGCCAGTAAAGGGTGCTTCCTTACAATCAAAGTGTGCTCATTGGTTTTCTCTAATTTAATCAAAGTTTGCATTATTTTGTGAGGTTCAGAGGTGAATGCTTTATTGATTAATGAAGGCCAATTGCAATATTATTTCTGATGCCACCGCTATATAATTAGAATCATCCTAATTAGAAATAGAAGTTGGAAGCACTATGTGGCTGGAAAAACATCTTAAACTCACAATAGAAACATAAAACTTGAATAAAAGATCCATTAGAAAAATGTGCCTTCGGAGTGATGATAAATGTTTCACTCATCACTTTTACTGCCAGATTCGAATGATTACCAGATGGTTTTAGAAATTAATTTGCATTCAGCACTCAAGTATTGAGCAGTTAGCATGCATTCAGTGGGTTTTTTTTCTGATACTTTCTCAATAAAACAAATGTAGGTTTAAATAATCTATGCTCTGTTTTTCTTCCCAGATCATAGCCCCAAAATCCCTACTCTGTAAGTTAATATTTCTCTTTATTTTACTTTTCTTCTTCTCCTGTTTCTTCTTCTCTTCCTCCTTTTTCTTTTTTGAAATGAATGTTTGAGATGGTAGCTTTCATTCAAAATCCCTTTGGTCTGTCCACTAGCACAGAGGAGTGAGGTATGAAAATTTATAGTATAGTATTTTATACAGGACATGTCAGAGGCTATCTATAATACACATATATTAGAAATATATATTTAATTCATAATAAGTAATATTCCTTGAATATAGATATTCAAATTCATACCCAAGTTCAAACATAAAGAAACAGGGCACTATGGAAAGAGCATGAACTTTAGAAACAGCCTTGAGATTGAATACCAGTTCTTTTACTTGCTAGTTATATGACACTGAAGAGCTTAATTAAATTCTCTGAAACTTAGGGCTTCATTGGTAAGATATGGATAATTAACATGTATATTTTAAGCTATGTTAAGGTTTAAAAAATACAAAGATTATAAATCACATAGCACAATGCCTTACTCATGGCAAAAAAAAAAAAAATCTTGGTTCTTTTCCCTAACAATTATTGAACTGTTATCACATATCAGGTCCTCCGTTATGCAGTTTCATCTATATATTTCACTGAATGCGCATTTCATACATCCTGTGTGCAGAGGGTTCCAGAGGGAGCCTGATATAGGTATTCATTCTGTTAATGGGAAATTGGTGGGTAGGGGCAGGGGGCCACCTCAGGTTCTGCTTGCTCTATATAGGTATATACTTGACCTCAATATTGAGACTGAAATCCATAATCCAATATAGGGAATAAAACCCTCCTATGTCTCAGAGAAAATCTCAAATAGACGACCTATTTGTACTGAAATAGGAAATATGGAAAGTGGCTAGAGTCAGGACAAAGATATTAGCTATATATATCTGAAAAGGAACTAGTTAGACTAGAAGGACATATGATGTCACTAACATCTTACCACTGGTCCTAGAGAGAATTTGTATCCAATTCCTTATTGTCTTAGGGGCTGCTGTAAGGAAAAAAAAGACACCACCATAGACTGGTTGGCTTATAAACAACAGTAATTCATTCTCATGGGTCTAGAGGTTGAGCATTCCAGGACCAAGATGCAGGCAAATTCAGTATTTGGTGAGAGTCCACTTCCTGGATACCAAAATAGATACATAGACAATAAGCTATGACAAAATAAAGCAGTAAATAAAAGTTACCAAGTAAAGAAGAGATGGAAAACAACGAGTTTCAAATTTCCAAATACAACTCTGTTGTTATCTACTGCACATATTTTGGAAGAATAAAATATTTACATTTCTATTTGATAATTTGTTAAATATTTTGCTTCTCCTATGGACTCCATATACATACTAAATGTTGAGACATTTTAAGAGTTTGTCACCCCCACATAGTATGCAGAACTCTGGAATCCAAGCTTATACTACTATATTGGATGAAGTGGTATGCCACCCAGATGTCTCTTCAGTTCTGTGATGCTCAAGGTTCTCCACAGAAAAAGAGATTATAGATAGATAGATAGATAGATAGATAGATAGATAGATAGATAGAAAGAAAGAAGATAAAGGTACAGAAGACAGACATATAGCTTTATTATAGGAATTGACTCACCCTATTTTAGAGATGGAAAAGTCTCATAACCAATTGCCATCTGCAAGCTGGAGAACCAGGATAGTTGCTGATATCCATATGCTGCTGATATGATTCAGTCTGAGTCCAAAGTCTTGAGAACCAGGAAAACTGATAGCGTAAGTTTCTGTCCAAGTCTAAAGGCCTGAAAACCAGAATCACTGATGTCTGAGGGCAGGAGAAGATGAATAGCCCAGCTCAGGCCAAGAGAATAAATTCTCCCTTCCTCCACCTTTTTGTTCTATTTAGGCATTCAGCAGATTGGATGATGTCCACCTGCATCTTCTTTATTTAGTCTACCAATTCCAATATCAATCCCTCTCAGAAACAATCTAACAGACATACCCAGAAATCATGTTTTACCAGATATCTAGGCATTCCTTATCCCAATCAAGTTGACAAATAAAATTAACTAACTCAAAGACCAAAGAATTTCCCCCCCAGGTTCTAGAAGTTCTGACAGCAGACAACTCTCAGCTGTGAGTCCTATTCAGGAAGTGTCTCAACTGAAGAATCCCAAAGGCCATGGCTCCTTTAAGGGACAACTACATCCAATGACTGACCAACAAGAGGGTAGAAAGATGCAGCCTCTTCTCATATTCATGCAGATGATTTAAAAGAGCCATCCCAGGTTCAGAGCTCCCATGGAGTCGGCTAAGGCTTTTATTCAGAATACATCATAGCCCAAATCTCTTTTCACATCCTGCTTTTTTCTCTTCACTTACATATGTGTTGGTCCCAGTGGTATTCTCTAATAAACTTGCATACTAATCTCTGACCCAGGGAACCTCAACTATAACACCTTTGATGCAACAGACGAGGAGATGTTCTTCTCAGGAATATGACCAGCTTAAGGAAAAAGACCTGAATGTAGTGATATCAAGGGCTCCCAGTGGAACTTTTCAGCCAGGTTTCTCTGAAATAAAGCTCATAGTTGGCCAGAAAACCCAGTCATGGTTAAAAAGAAGCTCTATCCATGTGCATACAGCTCATAATTAAGTTTTTTATATACCACTTTTAAATACAAATGGTCAACAATGATCACCAACTACTTGAGAAAAACACTTTAAAATGAAAGACAAAGGCCAAAATAAACAGAAGTTAGCAACTTAATAAGTAAAGAGACTAGACATGAGATATAATCAGAAAAAAGAATCAATATTTGAGTCTAGGAAGATGGCAGCAGAGCAGGAGCACCATAGCCTTGCCTTGTCCCATGGATGCAACTAGATTACTATCAAATCATCCTAAATACCTCAGAAATTCAGCTGAAGACTGGAAGAACAAACTCTACAACTAAAGGTAGATAAGAAGCCACATTAAAGAAGGTGGGAGGTGTGGAAATGTGATTTGAGAGAGAAAGAGATCATGGCCACTGCAGTAGAGCCATTGTCAGAGAGAAAGTTGAGAGACAGACTAATACACAGGGGAGTGCACAGGGAAAGTGAATCCCCATAGCAATTGGCTTGAAAAGCAAGAGAGGCTGAATTTCATGACTTCTGACAACCAGCAGGGCATAATGCCTAGAATTTTAAAGGTCAATGGGCTTGACTAGATTGAGCCCAGAGGCATTATGCTGCTCTTAGAGAGAAGGCAGGCAAACAAACCATAGACACATGGTGTAGAAACAGTGATCTTAAGAGCACCTGAGGCACATTGTAGGAAAATTCATGAAGAGAACCCTGCAGGAATGAAGGAACTGACTGGCACCATTTCCCTCCCCTACCACTCAGCATAAGCACAGGGCCACCTGCAGGAACAAGCACAGTGCCCACACTTGCTATCTAATTTGCTAACACCAAGCCTCACCCCACTATGATCTAGTGAAAGTTCCCTGCTCCATCACACTTACCTCAACCCCATCATCATGGGCACCATCCCCCAGAAGACCAGCCCAAATCCCTGCCAACACCATGTCTCCTGACACCAGAGTTTTGCAGAACTCTGGTTCAGATGGCAGTGGCAACAGGTCTCATTTCAAAAACAGACCAAAGCACACCTACTTAAAATGTGATACATTCAACCCAGGGACCAAACACTGCCCATGACAGATATTGCCCATTTCAGATGATGGGCCTAAAGGATAAAACAGCCAGGACAAAACAGCAGAGTGCACACAGCACACATTGGAGACACTCTCAGAAGAATGAAGCCCTTGGGGCACCTGGGTGGCTCAGTGGGTTAAGTGTCTGACTTCAACTAAGGTCATGATCTCACTGTTCTTGAGTTTGAGCCCCATGCCAGGCTCTGTACTGATAGCTCAAAACCAGGAGACTGCTTCAGATTCTGTGTCTCCCTCTCTGTCTCTGCTCCTTCCCAATTTGTGCCCTGTCATGTCTCTTTCTCTCTCTCCCTCTCTCTCTCAAAAGTAAATAAAACATTTTTTTTTAATGACAAGACCCTGAGTAACAGAGAACACAACACAGCAGAGCACTACAGGACTTCTTTATAAGGCCATTACCCTTAAGAAAAGAAGACATAGCTGAATTTCCTAACACAAAGAAATAGGCATAGAGACTTAGATAAAATGAGAAGACAGAGAAACTTATCCCAAACGAAAGAAAAGAACAAAGCCATGGCCAGAGATCTTAACAAAACAGAGGACTTAAAGTAATGATAATTAGGATACTTACTGGACGTGAGAAGGAGTAAAAGACATGAATGATACCCTTAATACAGAGAAAAGGAATAACATAGCAGAGATAAAAGATACAATAAATGAAAGGAGAAACACACTTCATGGAATGAACAGTAGGATGGAAGAAGTGGAAAAAATGAATTAATGACCTAGAAGACAGAGCAGTGGAAAGTAATCAAGCTGAACAAAATAGAAAAAAAAAAGAATTATGCAAAATGACAATAGCCTTAGGGAAATCAGTGACTCCATCAAATGTAACAGCATTCATTTATAGGAGTTCCAAAAGAAGAGAGACAAGAGCAGAAAATTTATTTGATGAATAATAGTTGAACACTTCCCTAATCTATGGAAGGAAACAGACATCCAGATCCAGGAAGCACAGAGAACTCCCATCAAAATCAGCAAAGGCAGACCTACACCAAGGCATATTGAAATTAAATTGGTAAATATAGGGATAAAGAGAAAAATTTTAAAGCAACTATAGGAGGAGAAGGAGGAGACAGTAACTAACATAGGAAAACTCGTAAGGCTACTAGAAGATTTCTTAGTAGAAACTTTCTAAGACAGAAGAGAGTGGCATGAAATACTCAAATTACTGAAAGGAAATCTGCAGCCAACAATACTCTACCCAGCAAAGCTATCACTCAGAATACAAGACATAAGGAGTTTCCCAGACTAACAAAAACTAAAGGAATTCATGACCACTAAACCATCCCACCAGGAAATACTAAAAAGTAGTTTTGGAGTGGAAAAGAGACCTAAAGGGACAGTATAAAGGTAGGAAACACAAAAACATTTAAATTAATATTTGTTAAAAAATTAGTCAAGAAATTCCTAAGCACATATGTAATACCAAAATTCAAAAGGGAAAAGATAGAAAATCTGAACAGACCCGTAACCAGTAAAGATCAAATCAGTTACCAAAAATGTCCCAATGAATAAGAGCTCAGAGCCAGATGGCTTCCCAGGGGAATTCTACCAGACATTTAAAGAGTTAATACTCATCCTTCTCAAGCTATGTCAAAAAATAGTAATAGAAGGAAAACTTAGGAACTCATTCTACGAAGCCAGCATCACTTTGATTCCCAAACCATACAGACACCCAACAACAACAACAACAACAACAACAACAAAAAACTAAGTCCAACATCCTTAATGAATACAGACGCAAAAATGCTCAACAAGATCCTGGCAAATCGAATTCAACAGCATATAAAAAGAATTATCCATCATGATCAAGTGGGATTCATTCCTGGTTTACAGGGCTGGTTCAATATTCACAAATCCATCAATGTGATACATCACATTAACAAAAGAAAAGAAGTGTCTGTTCATGTCTTCTGCCCATTTCTTCACTGGGTTATTTGTTTTGTGGGTGTGGAGTTTGGTGAGTTCCTTGTATAGTTTAGATGTTAGCCCTTTATCTGATATGTCATTTGCAACTATCTTTTCCCATTCTGTTGGTTGCCTATTAGTTTTCTTGGTTGTTTCCTTTGCCTTGCAGAAGCTTCTTATCTTGATGAGGTCCCAAGAGTTCAGTTTTGCTTTCATTTCCCTTGCCTTTGGGGATGTGTCGAGTAGGAAATTGCTGCGGTGGAAGTCTAGGTTTTTTCC
>NC_043710.1:63298693-63301787 GCF_006229205.1 Suricata suricatta
CATTTGTAGGAAAGTGGATGGACCTCGAGGGTGTCATGCTAAGCGAAATAAGTCAGGCAGAGAAGGACAGATACCATATGTTTGCACTCATAGGTCTAACAGGAGAACAGGAGAAACCTAATGGAGGACCAGGGGGAGGGGAAGAGGGAAAAAGAGTTGGGGAGAGAGAGGGACACAAAACTTGAGAGACTATTGAATGCTGAAAATGAACTGAGGGTTGAAGGGGAAGGGGGACGGGGGTAAAAGAAGTGGTGGTGATGGAGGAGGGCACGTATGGGGAAGAGCACTGGGTGTTATATGGAAACCAATTTGACAATAAACTATTAAAAAAAAACAAAAGAAAAGATAAAAACCATACGATCCTGTCAATAGGTGGAGAAAAAGCATTTGACAAAATACACACCCTTTCTTAATAAAAAAACCCTTGAGAAAGTCAGGATAGAAGAAACTTACTAAAACACTATAAAAGCAATTTATGAAAAGCCCACAGCTAATATCATCCTCAATGGGGAAAAATTGAGAGCTTTTCCCCTGAGATCAGGAACACGACAAGGATATCCACTCTCAACACTGTTGTTTAACATAGTGCTGGAAGTCCTAATATCAGCAATCAGACAACAAAAGGAAATAAAAGCTCAGAATTGGCAAAGATGAAGTCAAACTTTCACTTTTTGCAGATGACATGATACTCTATTTGGAAAACCCAACCGACTCCACCAGCAGCCTTCTAAAACTGATCCATGAATTCAGCAAAGTCACAGTATACAAAATCAATGTACAGAAATCAGTTGCATTTTTATACACCAATAATGAAGCAACAGAAAGAGAAATGAAAAAACTGATCCCATCCACAATTGCACAAAACCATAAAACCATAAAATACCTAGGAATAAACCTAACCAAAGATGTAAAAGACCTGTACAATGAAAACTATAGAAAACTTATGAAAGAATTGAAGAACACACAAAGAAATGGAAAACATTCCATGCTCATGTATTGGAATACTAAACATTGTTAAAATGTCATTATTATCTAAAGCAATCTATACATTCAATGCAATCCCAATCAAAATTGCACCAGCAGGGCGCCTGGATGGCTCAGTCAGATGAGCATCCAACTTCAGCTCAGGTCATGATTGCGTGGTTCGTGAGTTCGAGCCCCGTGTCAGGCTCTGGGCTGACAGCTCGGAGCCTGAGGCCTGCTTCGGATTCTGTGTCTCCCTCTCTCTCTGCACCTCCCCTGCTCATGCTCTGTCTCTCTTTCTCTCAAAAATTAATAAATGTTAAACTTTAAAAACAAGAACAAAAAACAAAATTGCACCAGCATTCTTCTCAAAGCTAGAACAAACTATCCTCAAGTTCATATGGAACAACAAAAATCCCCGAATAGCCCAATTAATATTGAAGAAGAAAACCAAAATGGGAGGCATCACAATCCCAGACTTTAGCCTCTACTACAAAGCTGTCATCATCAAGACAGTATGGTATTGGCATAAAAAACACACATAGACCAATGGAATAGAATAGAGAACCCAGAACTGGACCCACACATTTATGGACAATTAATCTTTGATAAAGCACGAAGAGTATCCAATGGAAAAAAACAGCCACTTTAATAGGTGGAGAAACCTAATAAAGGACCACGGGGAGGGGAAGGGGGAAAGAGAGTTGGGGAGAGAGAGGGACACAAAACCTGAGAGACTATTGTATACAGAAAATGGACCGAGGGTTGAAGGGGGAGGGGGAGGGGGAAAAGAGGTGGTGGTAATGGAGGAGGGCACTTGTGGGGAAGAGCACTGGATGTTATATGGAAACCAAGTTGACAATAAACTATTTTTTTTAAAGTGTGAGAGCAGAATAAAAATATTATTTGACATTCAGGGTTTCAAAATACTTACTGAGGATTCACCCTTTTATGAAGTTTTTGGAGGACATGTGAGTTTTAAATAATAAAAGAAAAATAAATAGAATCACAGAAATAAAGAATTATTCATTAGGGATAGGCAAAGGGAGTATTCATGATGATGCAAAAAATAGAGCATAGACTTCATAAGAGAAGATGCTAAACTACACTTCTTCCAGAGAATAAAATTAATAAAATAACTGATGTGTTTTTAATGTGTTGAGAGGATATGTGCTCAGGTTGGGGTGAGTTGAGAGACAAATTAGTTATAAGCATCTAGAACTAAGCAAGTAAAACTCAAGACCTTTATTAACTTTACAGAAAACAACTAAAGAGGAAAAAAGTTTACCTTGTTTCTCAGCTCTGAATGAACTGACAAAAGTCATAATGTGAATTTTTAGTATTTCTGTTGCTAAAACTATGACGCATTTTGAGAAACTGGGGGATGGTAAGTGTATGTGACTACTGGGGCCAGGAGAGGGATGAGAAGTGAAAGAGTTAAATTATCATCTTCCATAGTGGGAAGTTGATAAATGCCTAAAACTAAAAAAATCAAAGAGTAGTAATATACGCATATGATTTATAAAATCAGAGGTAAATATCTAAAATCAACCAGAAGTACTAAAAGTGATTACTTCTCGACCTGAATGTGAGACAGGAAACCATCAAAACCCTCAAGGAGAAAGTAGGAAGAAACCTCCTTGACCTCAACCACAGCATTTTCCTACTTGACACATTCCCAAAGGCAAGGGAAATGAAAGCAAAAATTAACTATTGGGACTTCATCAAGATTAAAAGCTTTTGCACTGCAGAGGAAACAATCAAGAAAACTAATAAGCAACCGACAGAATGGGAAAAGATCGTTGCAAATGACATATCAGATAAAGGGCTAGTATCTAAAATCTACAAGGAACTCACCAAACTCCACACCCACAAAACAAACAATCCAGTGAAGAAATGGGCAGAAGACAAAAACAGACACTTCTCCAAAGAGGACATCCAGATGGCCTACAGGCACATGAAACGATGCTCAACATCACTTACCAACAGGGAACACAAATCAAAACCACACTGAGATACCACCTCACGCCAGTCAGAGTGGCTAAAATGAACAAATCAAGAGACTATAGATGCTGGCGAGGGTGTGGAGACACGGGCACCCTCCTACACTGTTGGTGGCAATGTAAACTGG
>NC_043710.1:63301887-63340020 GCF_006229205.1 Suricata suricatta
GGGGGAAGAGAGGTGGTGGTGATGGTGGAGGGCACTTAAGGGGAAGAGCACTGGGTGGTGTATGGAAAACAATTTGACAATAAAATATTATGGAAAAAAAATAATAAAATAAAATCAGTTTAGCAATGGTGAAGAAGATAGAATATATGGAAAATAAAGGTTATGTCTTCTGTGGGCAAAAAAAAAAATCCTTTCTAATCTGGATAGTAATAGGCTCCTTAGTTTTTTTTTTTACTTATCTCTCTCCACTCTCACATTCCATGTCCCAACTAAACTAAAGTGACTTGGCTCTCTTCAGATGAAGAAATGGTTCATAAGCCTTGAAAGAACTCTTGCTTTTATTTTCTAGTCAAAGACTGGGAGTTACTGAAGGGTTTTAGAAAGAGTGGTGTATCAGTGTGGAGAACAGATCAAAAGGAAAGCAGTCTGCAAACCCAGAAATCATTTAGAAGGCTGTTGGCATGGCAGTAAATGGAAGGAACAGAAACTGAACAATGAGGGGTCCAGAAATCTAAATTTTGGTCACTACTCATTTGCTGCACAACCTGAAGCAATTCATTTAACTCCTCTAATTCCTGGGTTCCTGTAGTGCGATATACAAATGTATGATGATTTTCATCCAAACCTGGTCCTTTTTCAGGGTCAGCATCTCAGGGTATTTCACCATCAAACACGCCAACAGTCAGAAATCTGTGACTCATTTTTTATATCCTCCTCTCCACCCATACCCTATCAACCACCAAGTCTTTTTGATTTAACCACTTACATTTCTTAAGTCTATTTCTCTCCATCCCCATTAGTATGACCCTAATCCAAGCCACAGTTGAACTGTAATACCAAGTTTCTTATATCTACTTCTGCCCTCCTCCAATCTATTGTCCACACTGTATCTGGAGTGATTTTCAAAAATCAAACCTGATCATATTACCATCCTCTGTTTAACACCTGGCTTCCTTTTGCCCTTAAGATAAATATCAAAATCCCAAACATGGACTCCCATTCATGCATATTCTGACTCTTGGAAAGTTCTCTGGCTTCGTCATATGTTAGTCTCCTCTGTTCGCCAAATACAGTAGTTTTCAAAAGTGACATAATTCTTCCCATGGCACCTTTGCACATGCTGTTCCCTCTGCTTAGAATTTTCTTCTCCTCCCTCTTCCCCATTCACCTTGCTTATTTTTAATTATCCTTTAAATCTCAGCTTATTTATTTCTATTAGAAATGATTCTTTGATCTATTCCAAGCTGGGTTAGCTCTCTCATTATTCACTTTTGGAATAACCTAGAAATTTAACATTTGCCACCACTGTAAATAAATCATTTTTTGTGTAATTAGCTATTTAATAACCAGCTCCTAAATGAAAATACAAACTTCTCAAGACAGAAATAATATATTTTATTTAACAGTATAAATATATTGCCTAAAAATAAATATTTGTTATATGGATAAATGAATAAAGTATAAACATGGAGTTTTCTGTTCTCTTCACCCAGTTTCGTTACTTTACATCTCTTCCTTGTAGGGAAAAGTTCGTTAAGTATAATAATACAACAAAGCTAGTTAGAAAAGAATGCCAACATTAGCAAGTAAAAGGTCAAATTTGTCACAGAGACTCTGAACTCTAAAAAAAAAATAAAGGAAAAAGAATGTGAAGATTTAAGCCAGGCCAATCAATTGGTTTTTCTGACATGGGACAAAAGAGATGAATAGGTTTAGTAGTCTCGATGAAGACAAATATGTAGATATACATAGATATATAGATAGATATAGATATATAGATATAAAGATGACCTATAGAAAAGGGAGCTCTAAGAAACCATGAAAAGTCTGAAAATGACCCAAAGAGGAACAATGCCTTAGACTTCCCAACTTTTGTGGGCATGATGACAGAATTACAAATTTTATAATTTTTAAAAAGTCTTGTCAGCCTGGAACTTGAGAATATCGTAGCCTGGGTCTAATTTCTAGTCTTCCTATCACATATTTCAGAAACCCTACACATCTCATTGTTTTCCCAAATGCACCACATAAATTCTGAGGCACCATGTGTGCCCAACTCTACTACCCCTTGGCCTACATTCCCACCCCCAAAATATTCCTCAAAACCTACCTCAAATGTTAGCTCTCCTATGAACTTTCCCTGAGTCCTCCGGTCAGGAACCATCTTCCCTATTTGTGCTGAACCCCCATAAGTGTGTAATTTGTTGCCATTATCATTAGTTACCACATATTTATTTGGTTCTTATAACCTATCATAAATAATCCTATAAGCTGCTTTATTACCTACACAGCCCTTTTACACCCAGTATTGCTTATGCTCCCACTCAGCAACAATACTATAAACCAATGCGATTATCCTCACTTTATAGGACAAAGACTATTTAGTTTATGGAAGAAAATGGACAGGTAATTTCCCAAAATCACACAGCTAACTAGATGACAGACCTGGGGTTTAAATCCAGACTCTTTGACCCCAAATAATTTGTTCCTTCCATTATTTCAAGTTGACTATCTTCCCCTGCTATCTTGCTTTGCCTCTAAGTGTAAACATGTCTTAACTTCCCTTATAAGCTATAAAGCAGCTGAGAAAAAGACATGATTCTGATTTTTCTCTGTTTATGCTTCTCATGATATTTGATACATCGGCTGATGATAGAAGGTTCTAAAGAACTTTGAAGTCCAACACGAATTGACTCAAAAGGCATTTTCCTGATATCTTGATTTTATTATCATATGAAAACTGTCTCCAAAACCAATGTGAACATGTAGCAAATGGGTGAAAGCTGGCAAATATGGAAGGATATTTATCCAGCTAGTAAGCTGTAGAGCTTAAAGTACATTAGGCCTCCAGACACACTTTTAGTACTGTCCATCAAAGGCAATGAAAAGGCTACAGTGTTACTGAAGGAATAAGCAGAAAGAAAAGCGTTTGGGGTGAAAAGTTCTCATTAATAAGGAATTATTTAGGTATTTCCATTAGAAGAGGTATTACTTAGGAGCAAGGATGTATCATGCCTTATATTAGCCCTATTGCACAACAAATTACCCTAAACATTAGTGACTTAAAAATGTTTCAAAAACTCTTAACTATAAAGAACAAACTGACAGTTACAAGGAGAGGGGGTGAACTAGATGATCGGTATTAAGGAGTGCACTTATCATGATGAGCAGCAGGTGATGTATGGAATTGTTGAGTCACTATATTGTACACTGAAACTCATAAAATACTGTATGTTAACTACACTGGAATTAAAATTAAAACTTAATTTAAAAAATCTGTTTCAGGGTCATAACTCTGGGCATGACTTAGCTGGGTTCTTCTGATTTAGTTTTCCTTACAAGGCTGCATTCAAGTTCTTGCCCAAGACTGCAATCTCACATCAAGACTCAAATAGGAGAAGATTTGCTACCAAATTCACTCATGGTTATCAACAGGCCTTGAGTCATTACAGCCAATAATTCCTACTCCTTGCTATATGGACCACTCCACAGAGCTACAAACAATATAGCAGCTTGCTTCTCCCAGAATGACAATTGAGAGAGCAACATAGAAGCCAGTCTTTTTAAAAGCTAATCTCAACTGTGACAACCCATCACATTTACCACATTCTATTCACTGGAATCAAGTCAATAGGTCCAGTCCTCACTCAGAGGAGGGGATTATATTGGGGACTACCAGTAAGATCATTGGGGACATCACAAAACCTGAGCTAATATATATATTACTTTATTTCATTTGGTCTTCACAACTATGCTATGAGGTATGTATAATAAGCTTGGCTTTACAGTTGACTAAATTAGGATCTAGAGATATTAAGAAACTTACTCAAAGTCATATAGTTAAAAAAACTAAAGAAGAAATTTAAATTCAAGACTGATTCTAAAGTCAATTAGTTATAGGCAGAGTGACCCATGTGGCCCTGTACACCTGAGACAGTTTCGTCTCAAGCCTGTTACCCCAGTGTAAGTATGAACAGCACACATTTTTACCTCCAAAAAGGTTTGGATTTGGATGCTAAATTATGGAGCCATCTTACTTGTAGACATCCAAAGGAAGTTAATTTCAAAAATTAGCTCCTCTTGGACCTTTCTATGATCCTCCAAGTAAGGCGTTATGCAGAATGTGCACTCAATCCTGATTTACTGAACAGAATCAAATTGATTTCTCAATACAACTGAAATTAAAATAGTTTAGAAAACTTCAGTAGACAAAGGAATTAATAAAATAGATAACACCATCAGAGAGACATAGGAAAGACTAGATAATTTTCATTCCTTCTATAAATATTTACTGAACACCCATATTGAGGCTAGGCACTATGCAGATGTTCATATGTGTTTCTTCCCTCAAGGACAAGAAACCTGGCAAGAAGTCTAGGACTCTATAATAGAGGGATTCCATGCAATGAAATGTAAATGTTTTTGTATTTCCACATCTTTGCTCTGTCTAGAATTCTCACTCCAACTGCCCAGACGCCTGATGAATTCCTAATTATCTTTTATACACAGATGAAGTGTCATCTTCTCTTAGTTTTCCATGGTCGTTTCCCCACCTCTCCAGTAGAGTGGGTCATCCCCATCTTTGTTTCCCTCTATGTTTTATCCTAATCTCTATAATGCTTACTAACCTACCACTGCAAGGAATAGCTAACATAGCTGTCTCCCCTACTCACTGGACTTTAAGCTCCTGAGACCAAGAACCATAGTTTGTGCCGAAACATAGTTTGTGCCCAGGAAATTTCTGTTTTGAAGTGAACTAAGCAGAGGGCTAACCATGCATTGCTATCATCAGCCAGTGTAGACTGACTCCCACACCCAGGGCTCTTTTTTCCCCCAAATTTAAGACTACATAGAGTGAGTGACCTGCAGCTTTTATCTTACAAGTCAAAACTGACTAGCTGGAAGTGGCTATGTGAAGTGCCACACTGAGAAGAATTCAAGGGCTGGATCCAGATTCAACACAAAATGAAGTCACAGGTAGGTAGCTGTCTGAGAAAGCAACAAGGGTAGGGAGAAAGACCACATGTGCCTGTATTTGCATCCCTGACATAGACTTACTTCCATTACAACAGCTCAGAGGTATCCATGTATCCTCACTAAAATACAGAGAGAGAGAGAGAGAGAGAGAGACAGGGACAGGGGGAAGGGAACTGCTTTTCCAGAATCCTCAAATCAAAACTCCCAGAAATGTTATAAAGCATTGAGGAGCCCTAATCACAATGAGGGAAGGGGTTCTTAACAGTTTTATTTACTGCTATATCACCTAACTGTTGTGCAATTAGAACAGTGCCAGGGACTCAATAAACATTTGTACTGTTACAGATTGTACCCAAAAAATGTACTGTTAATTCAATATTTTAGATACATTATTACTCATGTAGAACGTTTATAAAAAGTCAAGATTTTCAAAATGCTTTTGTACCTTTGCACTTGCTTTTCCCCTTGTTTGGAATGTCCATGCTCCTTTTTCACCTAGAAAATTCCTATAAATCCTTTAAGATCCAGCTCAAATCTCACTCCTTGTGAAACCTTTCCAGATTCTTCCAGCAGAGTTCGTACTAACTCTCCCATGTTCCTATAGTGTGGGGTTGGCTTGTACACTTCATAAGGAGCCCATGTCTCCAACTCCAGTCAGATAACATCTTTTTAAATGAAGGCAATTCTTCTTTACAATGGTTCTCCTTTTTCTTTTCAAAACCACAAAATGCATTAGATGCATTCCTGAACATGATTAGCAGAAAAGAAAACCAACTAAAAGCTTTTACAAGATGCCTTTTCATCACTGCATGGCACAGAATAAAATCAGTTCTTGTTATTCCTTAGACAGACAGCCCTTCTTTGCCTCCTGGGTTCCACAGCTTTTAGTTCTTCCCATTGTTATAAACCATGACACAGCATGTTGCTCACAAAAGAAAACTACTTTTTTGAAGGAGGAACTGAAGCTGCCCCTGTGAAGGTGACACCTCGAGTTTGTGAAGGTCAGTTGCTAAAGGCAAAGTCATAAGGCAATCTTCTCAAGCATCTTGGGGACCATCTATAACCTACGTGTTCAGACCAGGCATAAAAACCAGCATTACAACTTATGGGCTGGAGAGATGGCGTCCGACCAAATCCCCCTCGATGACAAGAAAACAGAAAAGGAAATGGTTGCAGTCTGATTAAAGCCAGTCCACTGAGTGAGTTCTCAGAGTTCTAAAAATCCCCCAAGAAGGCATGACCTTGTAGCTGTCCAAAAGAAGAATGAGAATGGCTGACTTACTCAAAAATACTGTGTATCTCAATTTCTCGAATGGTTCAATTTCTTCTTCACTATTGTGTTGACATATCTATCTCCCTAAAGTGCATAAGGCATTACACTTATGATCAGAATTTTTCTTTGTTTTTATTTCATCCAGATGGAGCTGCTCAGACCTAGAAAACTTACACAAGGCCTCTCCCACCATCCCCTGTTTCTCTGCCATAACCCAAAAATCTGGGTCACAAGACAGGCCAGAACTTAATGTAATTCAAAAAGAATAAAGTAAGTCTTAAATAAAACCCAAATAACTCTGTTCAAAGAGGCTTAGCAAACTCGGGTCTGATCCAGGCTGGCATCACTAGGTGAGGGGCCTGATTTCATTGGATGGTATATAGTAGCAGAAATCTATAGTCATTTATGATATTCATTGTCTCTTTTTATCTTGTTATATCAGGATTGTGGCTGGCAGCAGATTTATATGTGGAGAATTTGAATCCAAGCATCAGGCTGTAAGAGTTGTCCAGGGTCAGAGATCTAGTGATTTACTTTCTTACGGGTTCAAGGAACTTCATGGGAAATAATTATCCCTAAGGAGAGAATGTTTCATAGTATGGCCAGTCATAAAGCCTGAATGCACCTCCAGGGTTTTGGGGAAAAGACAAATGCCCAATACACATGACCATTACCAAGTTTTACTCCAAGGACAACAAGATTAAGTCCACACTCCACTTGTGTTTAGTAAAGTAAATTTCAGCACAGCAATCAAACTTGGTGCTCATCACCTCACCCCCAACAGGTGCTGAGCCTAGAGGCTGAATATCTTCAGTATCTGTGTCCTACCTGCTCTAGAGCTGTAAGAGCCTACCCTGAACCTCTACCCCACCTCCGCTTCCTCTGGCCAACAAACCTATTAATTCAACCGAGTCAGTCAAAATCGCATCATACATTGATATAAATGGATGTTTCAGTGTCTTTCCAATTGTTATTTGTGTATATCAACCTGACTGGACTAATGAATACCCAAATAGCTGATAAAAAATTATTTATGGATATGTCAGCAAGGATGTTTCTGAAAGAGATTAGTATTTGATTCAGTAGACTCAGAGAACTACCCTTGCCAACATGAGTAGGGATCATCGAATCTTTTGAGGACTCAAATGGAAGGAAAGAGTGAAGGAAAAGTGAATTTTCTCTGTTTTCATAAGTTGGCATGCCTATATTTTCCTGCCTTTCTACTTTAGAGCTCCTGGTTCTCAGGCATTCAGACATCAACTGAATTATACCCCAGGTTTTCCTAGTTCTCCAGCTTGCAGATGGAGGACTGTGGGACTTCCCGGCCTCCACAGTCATATGAGCCTATTTCTGTAATAAATCTCATCTTATATATATGTCTACATATATCTTATTAGCTGTTTCTTTAGAGAACCCTAATAAACTTTCATTTAGCAAGTTTGTAATACCTACAAAGTGGCAGACACTCTACTAAGCTTTCAAGTTACAAAGACATGATCCTCCCTTCACAGAGTCCACAGATTAGTTGAAAATACAAAGAGCAAAGAAAGAATTATAATACAATGTGATGAATGCACTATTAGGATATGCAGAACATTACTGTACTATATCAGAGAGGCCCCTAACCCAACTTGGAGAGTTCAAGGATATTTACGTGAATGAGTTATTTTGAGAATATCCCTTTCTATTTTTATTTGAATATTTTATTTGAGTACATTGGCAGACTATTGAACAGTGTAGTAGGAGTTCATGAGGACCAGTTTGAGGAATCAGCATTCTAGACAGATGGAATGGCATAAGTAAAAGCAAACACAAGAAAAGCGCTGTGTGCACTAGGAACTGTATTGCTGGAATACAAGGTGTGAGGTACGGAAGAAAGGAGGTGAAACCAGAGAGGTAGATGTAAGTCAGAACATGGATGCCATGTCAATGATCTTGGATTTTACCTGATGAGAGATGAAGAACCATTATGACCCCTAATTATTAGCATAGCTAGTGAGACTGATGCCCAAAACAAATAAGAACATGTATTCTTATTTCTCTAAAATCAGTGTTTGATACCAAATTACTCCACCATTTACTGTGTGATTTTAGAAAAATCAGTTAACCTCTCTAACACTCATCTTCCCCATCTCTAATTTTTTTAATGTTCATTTATTTTCGAGAGCGAGAGACAGAGCATGAATGGGGGAGGGGCAGAGAGAGAGAAGGAGACACAGAATCCTAAACAGGCTCCAGGCTCTGAGCTCTGAGCACAAAACCAGACGGGGCTTAAACTCACAAACCATAAAATCATGGCCTGAGCCAAAGTCGGACACTTAACTGACTGAGCCACCAAGGCACACCCATCTTCCTGATCTCTAAAATGGGAGTCACAATACCTTGCAAATTTTTGTGAGGATTAAATGGGACAAAACTTTTAATGTGGTGGAGTCAGAACTTAAACCCTGTACAAAATCAAGATTCTTGCCTATTTTGACTGCTGCCTATATAATGAAACAGTCTTCATAGAAAAGATTATTAATAGAGAACCTCTTCTTCAGCATCTTATTATATTAAATTAAAAAATAAAATAGATCATCCACCCCCTACAGTTTCATCTATAGGACATTTTACTTCCTACAGCAGGGCATCAATATCTTGCAGTATATGGGAACTGACTGATTGAAAAGTTATATTTAATTGGGAAATCAATGAATAGAAAGAGAGTACCAAGGTCACAGAGACAGCACTATCCTGACCAATCTCACTCCCTTGCCCTTTCTCTGGGTATTCCATCATCATATCACACTTGTCAATTCTTCAGCAGTCTTAATTATGGACACAGCCATTTGTCTTCAAATATCACAGCTCTGTGAAATCTATGCATCGATAAATACAGCTCAAAAGCTGTTTTCCACACTGCTGGAGAGTTAATTGCTTCTGTGGTTAAAGCAAATGTGGTCATTCTTTACCTTTGAGGGGGACTTTCAAGGTCTCCAAGTGTCTGGAGGCTTCCTATAAAGACAGAAAAAATAAAACCATCGTTTTAGGACCTGAAGTTGTGTCTCAAAAAATCCACACTTTCAGATTACTTCTTCATGGCCAAAGAGTAGCAAACCAGGTTTCTAGTATTAAACAAAGCCAAATAAATCAATTCTCTATTTCAAAATAAACATCTTCTTTGTGCTGATCTTCATTCCTTTCTCTATTTCCCCTTTCAGATAGCATTTACTGGGTATGATATATGTGTCAAATATTCAGAGGGGAAATAGAGTAAAATAAGAAATGGCATCTACTTTAAGATCAATGAAGGCAAATAAGCTCAAATAATGCTCAAATAATGTCCAAAGCAAGCATAAGGGCATTACAACAAAACTCTGACCAGTATGCAAGATTTCAAATAACAGGGGATTATTTCTACTATAAGCTGGGGGTCAGGAGAAGCACTGTGGAGGAGATGACACTTAAACTGAACCTCAAGATGAATATAGACTCACCTGGCAGTCAGGAATGGGAATTAAAAAAGAAAAAGCTGGTCATACACATGTAGCAGAATAAAGGGACTGAAACATGTGGAAAGCTATCAAGGGACTGTAAGTCCTCTGGTATGGATGGCACATGGGGTGGAATAAAGGCAGAGGAAGAACAGAGGCTGGGCAGATAGGGAGGAGCCAGATGACAGAATGCCGTGTGTAGTTTAAGAAAGCTACAGGATTATTGATGGATATGAATCAAGAAAATGACATACTCAAATATATTCTAGAAAAATCATTCTGACTGCCAGTCTGGACAGGGTTTGGAGAAGAGAGACCAGAGTTAGGAAGACCAATTAACGAACTGTTGAAATCATTTAAAAAAGAGACCTTGAGGACTAATCTAAGGGAGTAGCAGTAAAAATGCCAATGAGTGGACAAGCACAAAATAAGGAAGACAATTCCAAAGGCACGGCTGTGAGAGGCAGAGAACTTCTTTCCAGGAACAGATGAGTATAGCCTTGGAAATCAACAAGATGAGACTAACCAGAGTAAAAAGATGGTCATATAAGATTATAGAGAATTTAATTCCATTAAATTCATCTGATTTTGATTGGACACCCAGATTGTGACAGGTAATACATCATGCCTCATCTTGTGCAGAAATGAACAAGAGCAGATCTCTGCCTCAAAGCACAGCAGAAGATACATGATTAAAATGGCTGTACAGATACCAGATGGCCAGAAGGTAAGCACAATTTCCCCACTTCCTTGCTTTATTTTTCTTGTTTGTTGTATTTATGGTCCACTTCCTCCCACGCTCAATTACAGTGAAAGTTTTTATCTATTTGTATCAGCACCTACAACAGTATTTGGCATATAGCAGCTGCTCTTTAAGTATTTACTAAATAAATTAATGAATCTATACCAGTCAGAACCTGTGCACTCTTTCAGGTTGCAGAGTCATGTATCTAAATCTGGAAATTCTCAGCTATTACTTCTTTCAATCCCATTATCTCTACCATTCCTTCTCTTAAGTTGGAATCTCTGCCTTCCATGTCTCAATTTCTTTCCTATATGCTCCATCTCTTTACCATCTATGCTACATACTGGATAATTTTCTCAGATCTATCTTCAAAATTATTATTTCTCTCTTTATCTGTCAGTTGAGGGTTTTATTTTAGTGACTTTTTTTCTTTCATTTCTAGCATTCCATTTTGGTTCTGTTTCAAATCTACCTATGATTTTTCAAATTATCTGGGTTGTGCCTTAGTTTCTACTCTTCTTTGATCTTTTATTTCTTTGATCTTTTTAAATCTCTTTGTTTTAGAAATTTGGAAAGTTTGTTATTTTTTAAAGTTTGTTTATTTACTTTTTGAGAGACAGCATGAGCTGGAGAGGGGCAGAGAGTGAGAGAGAGAATCTCAAGCAGGCTCCACACTGCCAGTGCAGAGCCCAACATGGGGCTTGAATTCACAAAATCATAAAATTTAGTTCATCTGCTGATACATGTTTTACCTACTGATTTGTCTCTCTCGTGGCATTTTATTCTACCATATGATTTTTAATATTTGATGTGTGCTCATCTTCATCAATACTTTTGGAGTCTTGGTACTTTAGAAGTGTCCCTGTATTAAATCTGCCTTTGTTGGTCTCCACAGTCTTACTGGTTTCAGACTAGTTTTTATATGAACTCTTTGGTTTGGTATTAATACTATATGTAGTACTTTGACTCCTAGCCCATAGCCATATGTGATGCAGACCTGAGCTTCTGATTCCTTATTGGTGATCTGTTTATCAGACACAGACCCAGGTAGACTACAAACTTCCTTGCTGCCTCTCAGGAAAGGCAGGCCAAGTTTTCCTTGTCCTTATTCAGAAATAGAGAGATCTTCATGGCTCCTGCTTTTAGGAAAGTATTTCATCAATAGCATAAGCTTGAAATATAAGGCCTTTAATAACCTCCTGATAATATCGAGAATCCTAGTCACTAGTCCCTAGACTTTAAATTCTATGATGTTACAATACCTATATAAGCCTTTTCAGCTTTGTCACTCTGAGCTTCCTCTTTGTTTTGGCACCTGGGTATTTTCTGTTCTTGGTTTATTCATCAGCTATGTATGCAAAAGTTCTTTTGAATTATTTTATCCAATATTTTCATAAATTTTAAGTAGGAAAAGCAATCACTCCACTTCACTCTATTTGCCAATATTCATGATTCCATAATCCTAAAACCAAAAACTGCAGCTTCAATCTTAATTGTGAAAGTTGCAAGAACTTCTATCGATTCTCCTTCATGAAGTATCTTACTGATATAACCTGGGGTGACACATTCATTTCCGGATACCAATGGCCGAGAGGAAAATTGACCATGTGACACACTTCTGGAAAAGACTGAATATGGTGAAGAATGAAAGCCTGCATAGCCTGAAGAAGAGAAGACTTGGTAGCACAAGAGTATTGTCACCAAATATTTAAAGGGCTGTCACGTAAAAGGAGAATTAGTTTTTTCTCATTTAGTTTCCAAGAACAGACTCAAAACTGCACTGCAAAAAGCTAGGAGTCTGGTGAGCAAGCTCTGACACTGAATCACCACATAACAAGCCTGGACAAATCATTTGCCCCTTATGGACTCCAGGGTGCTCATCTGTAAAATGAGGAGGTTGAATCACATGAGTGCCAGGTTCCTTCAGCTCCAAAAGACTTTGCATCATTTCTCACCAAAGGTAATGAGCAGAATTTTCCCAGCAATGAATCAGTGCACACACTTGATGAATGATTTTGACCTCCCTTATTTCATCCTCGCTCAAAATAATGTATCACTTTTTTCACTCCACCTAGATTAAAGACTTCAGACCAAGTTTCCATAACCCCCTTTTGGGCCAGAAATTATAGGATAGGAGTGCCTGAATGGCAGAGTAGTATGGGGGAAAGACCCTGGATTTTGGCGTCATACAGACATGAGTACCAAGCCAAATTTTCACCTACTTTTTTGTCCTTGAGCACCATTTAATTTATTTGAAAATTAGTTCCCACTTGTATAAAATTAAATAACATATAACTTAATGTTTTTTAGGATTATTAAAATTTTAAAGCCAACATAAAAATGTCTGGCACACTTTGGCATTCCCTTAGTGTTAGTAAAATCAAATATCAAAACTAAATGCTCTGTATTGACAAGAATTAGAATTGTGCCTATGACAACAGGATATATTTTAATCCATCCATCACGTTACACCATCAAGCCTTCATATTGTAAAATATCTTCTATCCCAATCACAATTTGCATGCACTTGAAATTCTAGTGATTAATTATTTTCATACAAGGTACAGTTATCTGAATTACACCAACACCTTGGGCATCTCTAGAAAAATTATCTTTTCCTTGAATTGTTAAACCACAGGCAATCAAATCCCAGTCTCATAAATATTTGATTTAAGAAAAAACAATTGTGATGCCTCTTGGTTAACCAGTGTTTCTTCCAACTTATCTCTGGCTTCCTTCATTATCTCTTTGCACAGAGGGGTTCCAGCCTCGCACATTCATGCTATCACAGCGGAATGGTGCTTTATGAGCTGACATCTATGCATCTATTTCCTGACATCTGAGAGAATCTTAACTTGGTAAACAATACAACTGGATTCATTAAAAGTTTCTAACTCATAGCAACTCCATGAAAACTTGCTCTATTTTTCTGATGAGATTTATTTCCTGAGCTCCTTTTTGTCATGGGGGTTTCATTTTGGTAAAGTTGTTCCTGTCTCTGATAAAGGGAAATTAAAATCATCTACACTCCCTAGATATACAGGCATGACTATAGACATACCTCATTTTATTTTGCCTCACTTTATTTTACTTCACAGATACTGCATTTTTCATAAATAGAAGGAGCAAGGAGCAACCCTGCATTGAGCAAGGAGCAAGGCTATTGGCACCATTTTTTCCAATATTTGCTCACTTTGCATCTCTGTGTCACACCTTGGTAATTTTTGCAATATTTCAAACTCTTTCATTATAATTATATTCATTATGGTGATCCCATGATCAGTGATCTTTGGAGTTACTATTGTAACTGTTTTGGGACATCACGAATCACACCCACATAAGATGGTGAACTCAACCAACAAATGTTATATATTCTGACTTGCTCAACCAACCAGCCATTTCCCTGTCTTTCTCCCTCTTCTCAAGCCTATTAAAATGAGGCCAATTAATAACCCTGCAATGGCCTCTAAATGTTCAAGTGAAAGGAAGAATTACACATCTCTCACTTTAAATCAAGCTAGAAATGATTAAGCCCAGTGAGGAAGGCTTGTCGAAAGGCAAGATAGGCTGAAAGTAAGGCCTCTTGCACAAGTTAGCCACATTGTAAACGCAACGGAAAAGTTCTTGAAGGAAACTGAAAGTGCTACTCCAGTGAACATGCAAATGTTAAGAAAGCAAAATAGCCTTAGGGCTGATATGGAGAAAGTTTTAATGAACTGGATAGATCAAACCAGCCACAACATTCTCTTAAACCAAAAGCTAATCCCAAGCAATGCCCTAACTCTCCTCAATTCTATGAAGCATGAGTGGTGAGGAAGCTGGAGAAGAAAACTCTGAAGCTAGCAGAGCTTGGTTCATGAGGTTTAAGGAATGAAGCTGCCTCCACAACATAAAAATGTACGGTGAAGCAGCAGGTGCTGACATAAAAGCTATAACAAGTTACCCAGACGATCTAGCTGAGATAATTCATAAAGGTAGCTAGACTCAACAAGAGATTTTCAGTGTAGATGAAACAGCCTTCTGTTGGAAAAAGACACCATCTTCTTCATAGCTAGAGAGGAGAAGTCAATGCTTGGCTTCAAAGCTTCAAAGGACAGGCTGTCTTGTCAGAGGCTAACACAGCTGGTAACTTTAAGTCGAAGCCAACACTAATATATCATTCCAAAAATCCAGGGCCCTTAAGAATTATGCTAATTGTACACTGTCTATGCCCTATAAATGTAACAACAGACCTGGATAACAGCACAGCTGTTTACACAACATGGTTTACTGAATATTTTAGGCCCACTGTAAAGTCCTAAAGGTCAGAAAAGCAAATTGCTTTCAAAATATTACTGATTATTGACAAAGCATCTAGTCACCCAAGAGCTCTGATGGAGAAGTACAATAAGTTGAATCCTGTTTTCATATCTGCTAACACAACATCCATTCTGCAGCCCATGGATCAAGGAGTAATTTCAACTTGCAAGTCTTATTTTTAAGAAATACATGTTCATGGTAGCACTGTCAACAATAGCCAAAACATGGAAGGAGCCTAAATGTCCATCACCCGATGAGTGGATCAAGAAGATGTGGTATATATACACAATGGAGTACTACATGGCAATGAGAAAGAATGAAACATGGCCATTTGTAGGAAAGTGGATGGACCTCGAGGGTGTCATGCTAAGCGAAATAAGTCAGGCAGAGAAGGACAGATACCATATGTTTGCACTCATAGGTCTAACAGGAGAACAGGAGAAACCTAATGGAGGACCAGGGGGAGGGGAAGGGGGAAAGAGAGTTGGGGAGAGAGAGGGACACAAAACTTGAGAGACTACTGAATACTGAAAATGAACTGAGGGTTGAAGGGGAAGGAGGAGGGGGGAAAAGAGGTGGTGGTGATGGAGGAGGGCACTTGTGGGGAAGAGCCCTGGATATTGTATGGAAACCAATCTGACAATAAACTATTTAAAAAAAAAGAGTGAGAAAAAAAAGAAATACATTTTATAAGGTTATGGCTGCTATAAATAGTGATTCCTCTCACGGATCTGGATAAAGCCAATTGAAAACCTTCTGGAAAGGAATCATCATTCTAGATGCCATGAAGAACATTCATGATTTATGGGAAGAGGTCAAAGTATCAATATTAACAGATGTTTGAAAGAAGCTGATTCCAACCTCATGGATGACTTTAAGGGATTCAAGATTTCAGCAAAGAAAGTAACTGCAGATGAGGTGAAAATAGCAAAAGAATTGCAAGTGGAACCTGAAGATATGACTGAAGTACTACAGTCTCATCATAAAACTTGAATGGATGAAGAGTTACCTCTTATGTATGAGCAAAGAAAGTGGTTTTGGAGATGAAATCTACTCCTGGTACAAACAAGGATATAGAATATTATATAAACTTAGTTGGTAAAGTTTAAGAGGACTGATCCCAATTTTGAAAGAAGTTCTACTGTGTGTAAAATACTATTGAACAGCATTACATGCTATGGACAAATGGTTCATGAAAACAAGAGTCAATCGGTGTGGGAGATTTCACTGTTGTTTTATTTTAAGAAGTCACCACAGCTACCCCACCTTCAGCAACAACCACTCTAATTAGTCAGCAGACATCAACATTGAAGCAAGACCCTCAACCTGCAAAAAGATTATGACTCACTGACGGCTCCAAAGATGGTTAGCATTTCATGGCAACAAAATATTTTTAGTTAATATATGTACATGTTTTTTTTAGAAATAATGCTATTATGTACTTAATAGACAAGATGGCTCTAAAACCTAAGTTCTTATCAGTACTACACACTTTATGTCCACTGCTTCTATTAAAGAAATCTAAGAATGCACCAGTGAACCAACAGCTCTATATACTTGATGGCTAGCAGAAAAGGAAAATAAACATTGCTCCAAGTTCCCAGTCACTGGGAGTAAAAGCACTGGAGCCAGGAGCCCTGAACTCTGTTCAGATTGCCTCTAACTCATATGGGCCTCCTTGCACTCCCATGATCTGGGCTTCAGTGTCCTAGAATTCTAAATTATTGGATAAAACAAATCCTTACAAAAGTTCCTGCCAACAGTAACAGTCTATGCATCTGAGGCTATTATAAAAAGAAATCAGAATAATTCTTTCCAGTTTCTCTTCTCATTTCCCTTGAGAATGAGGGAAAAGTCTTCTGTATTGAACAGGGAAGTAGGATCAGATCAAACTTGTGGTTTTCCCTAAGCAGGTTGTTTGGGGCACTGAAAGTTAAAAACTGCTGGTATTGCGGTGCAATCAGGTGAAGAGATTGTTCCAAAGCTGATGGTCACCTCATAAACTTCTTTCCAAATGTAGACAGTGGTCCAGTGAAAGCACATCCTCAGAATCTTCCCAGTATAGGAGTATGTACTAAAGGCTTGTCAGTACAGGGAGAAAACAAAGAGGCCTTTATATATAAGTTCCTCATTTTATAAATGAGGTACTTGAGGCCCAGAGAGGGGACATGACTCCCCCAAGATTCCACGAGCCACTCACTGAGACTGAAGCCCCAGCCCTCTGACTCAAGCTGGTACTCTTTCAAAACAAGATTATTGGGGGGGGAGGGGAAAGCAAAAGCACTAGATGAAGAACCCAAGACCTGGGTTTGTGTCCTGGTTACCATGCTTTCCAATTTCCTGCACTTTATCAAGCATTGAAAGTGAAGATTTCATGAGAAAGTCTTGGGGAAGTGCCTAGTAACCGAACCTAACACACAGTGAGTGTTTAATAAAAAATGCCTTTCAAATCTGAATCCCTCAAGGAAGTAAGATTTGGTTGAGGTAATTCACGTGAACATATTATACAAAATGTAAGGTGGTACAGAAATGGAAAGAACTGCTATATCTTCAACAGTAAAACAAAGACCTTTTTAAATAGGATTGCAATGGATGAGAGAAATTATTACTTTCTATTTCAGGGACAAGTTGCAGCAATATTTATGCTCTTAAAGTATGAATGCTTGCAATTCTGCATCCAAACTCTGAATCTTGGACATAAGCATTCATCTTGACTTGAAAATAAATCCATTCTATCTGGACCAACAGGAAAGACATAGCGCATAGCAAATATACTGAAATAAATAGCTTACGTGTAAGCTCTCTCTTGCTGAATATAGCCAGCTGGGTCGACTATCTCCAGAAATAATTCAAGATGCCCTTGAAATAAGAAAACATTACTTAAAATTCTCCTAAATATTTTATGGACACCAAAATAAAGTGAATTGGTTCTACAGTAAACTTACTCTTACTCTTAAAGCTTCTGAAAAAAAGTCTGCAATATCTATTAACCCCTCCTGGGGTATGAGGGTGAGGGGTGGGGTGGGTAGCTACCATTAGAGAAGCCCTCTGCAAGATGTTTGACTTATGTGGTCTCATTAATTCTCCCTCCATTCCTATTAGTATCCCCATTTTGGAGAGGTGGTCAAATCTCCTTAGAGTCAAATCCAGGTCTGTCTTTCTACCACATGCAACCAGCCTACTAGAAAACACAATCTCACATGTACCAGAGATATACCTTCCTAATGAATCAGGTCTAAAACCAAAGCAGAAATCTAAAACCTCAGAGCACTCTTTGGGAATTTGGGAGTCCATTTGAATAAATGGGTTTTTTCTTTCCCTGTAATAAAAAGATAATAATACCTTGTTATGTAAAGAACTTTACAAAGTACTTATATCTCAATAGCATAGCTAAGATTTAAAACCCAAGTTTTCTGGGGCACCTGGGTGGCTCAGTCAGTTAAGTGTCCAACTCTTGTTTTCAGCTCAGGTCATGATCTCAGAGTTCCTGAGTTCAGACACCACGTTGGGCTCTGATGATGTGGTAGTGTGGAGCCAGCTTGGGATTTTCTCTCTTTCTCTTTCTCTCTCTCTCTCTCTCTCTCTCTCTCTCTCTCTCTCTCTGCCCCTCCTCTGCTCACATGCATGCTCTCTCTCAAAAATAAATAAAAACTTTAAAAAATAAATCCATGTTCTAATTCCAAGTCCAGTCCTCTTCCCACCAAAGTCTATCTCAGGGACTCTAAACAAGAGTTCAGATACCTAATGGATGCCGATATAGTCCTCCAAAAAGATAAACCTCCTTATTTACTAGTATATTTGCAGAGAAGAAAACAATTCCAATAGTATCATCCCCAAGGTAGGGCCATCACAGAAGCTATTGCCTTGATGGGAAAATTAACAAGCAAGGGATACTGGTCTATTATTTTCTAATTTCCCATATGTAAAATATATATTAGCCACCTGATGAAACCATCACAAACCATAAACAGGAGCAAAAAAAAAGGAACCATTTTTTTAATCCAGTAGAAACATTCTTGAAAATTGATATCAAGATGAGAGGTGGGGGCAGAAGGAGGACAGAATCCCTACAGGAAAAGCTGCAGATGCGAAAACATTCATTGCAATACCATGTAAACAGTGAGACATTGAAAATAAACCACAAATCCAACAATAGAATTGTTAAATGAACTGTGGTATACCAACCAGATGGTATTTTATGTAACTGTTAAATAGGGTATTTCTAAACACTGGATAGTTAAAGCTAAAAAGTACAGGATGCATTAAATCAAAAAAGGAAAAAATTACTCTGTCATGCAAAAATAACATACACATATAAGCAAGAAGCAGGCGAGAACATTAAAATGACAGCTATTGATTTATAAGGATAACAGAATTATAGATGGTTTTGTTCTTCATTTTTAAATTTCCAGTACATTTGTTATAATATAACTTATTTCTACTTCAGCTTAGTATTATTCCAAACTGACTTTCTTTTAGCCAAATAACAGAAAAAGGCAAGATATTTACAATCTCTTTGGGGAAATCAGTGATTTTTTTTTATCCACTGTGTATAAGTTCTTGTAATTGATCTTTGTCATTCAATTCAATGTCACCCAAATTTACAGATCTTTGTTTCAAGATAATGTAGATAAATGAGTCTCACGTTAGACTATTGACATTATCTTGGCACTTGTGCACCTCAGCACTTTGGATGTTTGATTAACACGTAATCCAGGCTTGGGAAAGCCAAGAACTTGGTGTAAGAAGTCTTATCCTTCTTTATGCACAAAAGGATCAAGGCTCAGAACTGAGAGACCAGGAACCTATTCCACTCTGGTTCTACAGCACACTACTTATATGAATCATTTAGCCTCAGGTGTCTAGTTGCTCATCTCAGAACGAGGGTGGGAACCCCAGCTCCACCCACCTCACAGGGCTGTGAGGAGCCACTCTCTGAGGTGCAAACGCATGCCGTGCAGAGCTCTAGACAGGGGCTTCCAAGAGAGCAACAGCTTTTCAGGTGTTGCACAAGTGATAAAAACTACCATTTACTTAATGCTGTCAAATTCCAGGTACTATAATCAGCATTTTATATGCATTATTTATAATTTTTAAAATATGCATTGATCATTCACCTTGTAACATATGCTGGTACATGTAAGTCTATGGAATACATTGGAGAGAAAGCCAAAACCTTGCCCACATGGAACTGACATTCCTGCAAAGCAAGACAAAAAATGAAGAACAAACATAAAAAAGTACATAGCAGCTTATCTATGACACATTCAAGAGAAATGAAACAATTTATTACTTGCCCATAAGCTAAAACACAGCCTGCTTAATACCTTTCCCTAAATTCCACCTCTATACTACAATATACTTGAGGTATAACGATTGCCACTTCAGATAGCTGTGAAATTAGGTGATTAACTAGTTGTTACTTAACCTTCTAATTTCTGTATAAGTCTAATTACATGAAACAGAAGTTGGTGTTTTGGTTTTTGCTTTTCTGTTTGGAGTGTCATAACTACTGAATTGTAAATGATGGAAAATAATTGCATATGTTAAAAAAAATAAATTGTGTTGTATTCAAAAAAAATTTTTTAATTTAAAAAAACATAAAAAAGTAAGTTATTGATGTGGTAAAAGATGTTGGGGGAAAGACAAAAGTAGCATTGTGAAAAGGAGGTCCTGAGTACAGGGACAGAGGAAATTTTAAATGGGGTGGTCCAGAGTAGCCATTTGTGACATTTGAGCAAAGACTTGAAGCTGAAGCAGCTGGTCACGCAGATATCAGAGAGAAGAAAACTGCAGGCAGAGAGTATTCTGGGGCAAAGAATGAAATTTGGGAGCTTGCCTGATATGCCTGTTAAAAACTAAGGGGGCTTCTGTGACTGGAGTGCAGTGCAGAGGAGGCAGTGTAATCAGAAATGAGGTCAGAGAGGTAACCGGAAGTATGATCACATAGGACCTTGTAAAAGACCAATGTAAGGACTTCGGGTTTCATTCTGAGAAAACTGACAAGAGGGTTAGATCAGAGGAGTAATGTGATCTACTTGCATTTTAACACAATCACTCTGTTTAATATATTGAGAATAAACCATGCACGGTGGGGCATGAGTGGAATCCAAGAAAACAGTTAGAAAGCTACTGCAAAAATAGGAATGGTAGCATGAACCAGGAGAGCAGCAGAGGCGTTGGTGAAAGTAGCTGGATTCTGTGTTAATTTTGAAAGTGAAGCACACAGATTTGCTGGCATGCTGAACGTAGGATATGAGGAAGAGAGGAATCAAGGATGACTATATGGCTTCTGACCTGAGAAGCTGGAGGGATCGGGTTGCCATCCCCTGATGTGAGAAAGATAGAAAATGAAATTGTCTTGAGAATCCTCACTAAACTTGTGATGTAGGTAACGTTATCTGCATCTTACAGATAAGAAAACTGTAGTTTATGTGTTAAGTGACTTACCCAGAGATCACACAACTTTTCAGCTGAAGAGCCAGGATTTAAGCCCTGTTCTATCTGACTCCAAAGCCTAAGCATTTTAACACTGTGTATTGCTGCTTTGCAAAGCAAAAGTTAGGAATATCCAAGTTTTGCCACCAGTGACCATATACTCAGAATCTCATAAATGTGTAGACATATGACTATCTTTTTAATGATAGTGGGGAATGGAAAGGGATTTCTAATACTGCTCATGATGTGCATCAAAGGCCCAAAGAGACTTGACTCACTCCTATTTACCCTTCTGTCAGCAAGGCTCCATGGCACCCAGTTTTGTGATATATCACTCAGGATTATATGTGAGTTGTGTTCAGCTTCATAATAACTAAGAGATCTCAACATGCTAATATAACATCTGGCAGCAGTTGTTCCATGGCTGGTTCCCAGTAGAATCATCTAGGATGTCTCTTAAAAATATGGATTCCACCATTTGCAACTATGTGGATAGAACTAGAGGCTATTATGCTAGGTGAAATTAGAGAGAAAGACAAATACCAAATGATTTCACTCATATGAGGACTTTAAGATACCAAACAGATGGATGTAAGGGAAGGGAAGCAAAAATAATATAAAAAGGGAGGGGGACAAAACATAAGAGACTTTTAAATGTAAAGAACAAAAGGAGGGTTGCTAGAGGGGTTGTGGGAGGGGGGCATGGACTAAATGGGTAAGGGGCATTAAGGAATCTATTCTTGAAATCATTGTTGCACTATATGCTAACTTGGATGTAAATTTTTCAATTAATTAATTTTTTTAAGTATAGATTCCAAGCCCCCTGCCCCCACTCCTTCAACTATAGATCTAGAATATCCTGGGGTGGACTCAGGATCTTTATTTTTACAACTGATTCTTCTGCCGTCTTGCAGGCACCAGTTAGTTAAGTGGTGCGTGGGAACTTCTGAGCTAAGCAAAAGCAGTGGGGACAAATGGTTGGGCTGCACTAGCTCACTAGGTTAGACGTGCTGGCTAAGGTTAAAACATGTCACTAGACAATATATGGCCCCTGAGTAGCAGCAGCTGCGTCACCTGGAAACTTGTGAGAAATTCAGGCTCTCAAGCTCCATTCTAGACCTACTGAATCTGAACCTGATTTTAGCAAGTTTGCCCACCGCTTTGTAGGCACAGTGAAACTTGAAAAGCACTGAAACATTTTAACAAATCCTAACTGGACCCTACTCTGGGTTCAGATGGGCTGCAGATGGTTCAATGGCCATTTTTTGTGCAGTTGATTTTTATGTATAGCTCAGTTGGTCCTGAGCTATATCACCCCCTTACATATATCATTTTATTTACTCCTTACAACCATCCTACAAGCTAAATATTAGTAGCTCAGCAAAGGTCTTTTTTTTAAGAAGGAAAGCTGGGATTTGAACACAAGTCTGTTCATTCTCCCAAGTACATGCTCGTTACACTATACCATATTGCTTAAAATGAATAGCCAGGTGAAGTCTGAGCCAAATTCAGGAAAACTTATACAGGCAATCAGGTGAAAAATGGAGTTTGCTGTCCAAGAATGTCCATAAGGGGATTCAGAACAACATGTCATTGGATCAGGCTTCTTCACCCAAGCTTTAATCACATTAGATACCTGCCATTACGTTTTTATAAAACAGCAGGCCCGGCTACTGTCTACTGCACACATAGTGTGGCATCTGGCATCTGGCTGGCTCTTGGGATGACCTAGGACATGTTCTACATGAGGTGGGAGGGACCCTGTGCTATCTGTAGCAGTCACAATCCTGTAATGAGTAAACTATTCCCTTGGAGTAAACTATTCACCCATGTGTGGTAAACAGAACCAGAACAGCTGCTTCAAGGGTGAGCCATGCAGTACCATTTATGTGCCATCAGCTTCCCTAGAATTCTGCAGGTGGCAATAATAATAATCATAGCAAATTCTTGTAGAGTATCCTGGAGTCTGAAAAGAGCATTGACATTTGTTGTTTTATTTGGCTCTTAGAGAAGTCCTAAGAGTTAGATACTTTGCTGATCAAAAAAACAGATTCAGAAAGATTGATGATTTCTCCAAGACCACATAGCTAGCAAATGGCCAACCATGTACTCAAACTTATGTCTTTTGATTTTAAATTCTTTGTTTTTAGCCCAAGACAGTGCATGTAAATATTTTAACAGTGAAGACCCAGAGCTACAGAAATCAGGGAGCATTTTTCCAGCATGGATATACTCAAAGTTGTAGCCCAGTGAAAGAAATCTATCACTGCTGAACCTGAATCTAAACATGTCTTTTTAAGAAAGCCAAACTTTGGTTTCCAGTGGCCAGAGAACATCCACCTCTTCCCCTTGCCCAGGGGTCTTCATCATGAGCTAGTTTAGCGGAACAGAAGTGAGGGTTCCCCTGATAGCAAGGGTGGCTTCACAAACTCCCTACGTAAACTCAGGAGGCTCTTCAGGCTTACTCCCACTGTTACATGGAAACTAAGTGTCCCCCTGCCCCAGCCTCTCCATCTCTACAATTGTGCAAAGCAATTAACATTCTTCTACCAGAGAGCTTTCCATAGCATTATCCAGCTCTGTAGGCCAAACACAGCTCAGTGCACAACTATGGAGATTCAGGGGATCCTAGGTACTCTGCTCGTCTTCTACTTGTAGATAATCCTCAGTATATCTTTTCATAATGAACACTACACATCATCTGTAACGTGGGCTACTATACACCACGTACATAAAGCGGCATCAAATGTGGTGGGTTCATTCATTCCAGTATTACAGGATTTTGTAAGTGGGAAAATAATTTAACCAGACTACTGCCTTTGGAAAACCTCACTGCTGGGGAACAGTGGCAGGTCACCAGTTATCTGGGGTGGTCACTGACTAGATAGCTGGGAACGTTATACCATTAGACATGGAAGCAACAGAGCAGTAGGTCTGTAGTGAAAGGTCATCTAAAGATAAGAATGCTCAAAAATGAGCATTTTTACTACATTGGAAGTCTTTTTGAGCCATAAGCAGAAGTAATAACAGATTATCTTAGAGACAGAGAGGTAGGGCATCCCACACCCTACAGGACTATGATTCAGCTAACACGGAAGTTGACTCCCTCAGAAACAGGAAACATATCCAGAAGGGAAACAGGACACTCTCCCCTTATGATGCTATTAGAACCACAGCAGTCAACACCACTAGATATGAAATAGTTGATATGAAATGTGGCAAATCTAGCAAGGGCCCAAGGGAGACATCACCAGAAGCAGTGTGTTCATGTGAAAAACTAGAATCAGACTATCTCTTATAATGAATAACTATCATAAGTCTCCAAGCCAGAGACATTCTTAGAGGTTTTAATGGTTAATATGCATCAAGAAATGTGCTATTCAGCCTTGTTGAATGAATTTGACTGGCATATTATGGGGAGACTTTAATATGACTCTCACCATAGAATGAGTTCTCTGGATTGACTAAGAATAATGGGAGAAGCATTACTGTCTTAAACTGGGTACTCTGTGGAACTGCATATACACATCCACTGAGATTTCCCAGAAATGGATATAAATAGAGGACACAAGGTTGTTCTCTAGGATATCCTACCCTGGGATATCTCACTCTGTTGTCACCATTATATAAAATCTGAGATCAGGGGAGAACTCCAAGCAATAAGGCTTTGACCTAGGGAATGCTGATTTGATATGGGCAGCTCCCGCTAAATGGACAAATGGGCAATGGCCTTGAATTTGCTCCTACACTCTGGAGTAAAGGGTAAAGAGGAATAATAAACATACCTCTAGGAGATCCAGATGGTGAATAACTTTCTGCATTCTTGTTACAGGTATGATCAAAGAGCTCCGAAGATTGGAGAATCCCAAACACTGGAATGGAATGGAATCTCATAGCTATGTATATGTGTACACACACATATATATAACTCAAACCCAGCCACAGGAAACTTCATTGACTTCCCGCTCCTACACAGTGACACAGAATCAGCTGAAGAAATAGAAATAATTTCATAAGCTGCAAAAGTAGGGGATAGAATAAGGAAAACAAATCCTGATGACTTGGGGGCTGACTTCCATCCCCCCTTTGGTAACTTAATAGAGCACTGGCTCAGTATGCATGACTTGGCTCAACAAACATACTATGACCAGTACCTGAGCCTTTCTTGTGGCTTCTTTTTTCTAACAAGGCTACTTGTTCAAGCATTCCACTTTGCAAGAGACTAAGGGTTTCCCAGGATGCGAGACTTTGAGCTCTATAACCTAAACAGCAGTCCCAGGCGAAACAGGATGGTTGGTGACCCTATCAGCCAGAAACCTTCTATTCTAACAGCAATGTAGATGTCCTTCTGGCTCCATAGCCTTTACATATATGGAGAATTTGGGAAGTAGAAGTAGAATACCTCTCTCCTGAAACTCCAAGCCTGGAACCTATCCCCGTGGGATAGTAAGACTCAGGGGTCTTTGTCCTTCAACACTTCAGCCTCTAATTTTTTCCCTTAAAAAATCTTTTTTATATATACCTAATACGGCGTTAGTGTCAGCACATCCCTTTGCACGTCATTGTTTTTGCCAAATGAGTGGGCTTCTAAAATTCTGCCAACAACTTCTGCACAGGCAGGATGCAAGACACTGAGTCAACATGCTAGAGCAGTCAAGAAAGACACAGAAAGTTGCAGGTCTATACCAAAGCAGAGAAAAGCCGTGTGCTACATGGGCATCGATCAGAACACGTGAACTAGACAGCCAGCTCACAGGCCTCTATTGTTTGGCCCATTCATGGCTTTTCTCTCGTTGACTCTGAATGTCTAAGTGGCCTAGCAAGAGCTCTGTAGGGCATTACAAATCCCAAACCCCTCCTGCCTCACTCTTGGCCACTGTACTGATTCACTGCTCCTTGTAGATATAGAAGTGCTTTGTTGGATCACTTAACCTGTAGAGTCATAGGCACTTCCAAAAAAAAAAAAAAAAAAAGAAGAGATCTTTGGCATAGGGTAGAGGTATCAGCAGGAAGTTTAGCACAAAGTAAACATAAAAGCCCAAAAGGTGCGGAGGAAAGTTAAAATGCTGCTCTGTAGTTATTGTCCCAGATGTTACCACCTCATGTCAGGATAACTAAAATTTGCTACTAACCTGTCTCCAGGCTTGCAGAAATCCTTCCCTCCATCTTCCCGGAGCACTGCCATGGCTGCCACTGCACCACTGCCTTACTCATCTGCACATCCCCCACTGCCCAGCATGTGCTAACGCGAGCACCTGATAATGACTTATTAACTTGACAATCTGTCCATTGATTTAAAATACTGATGGATCCCTCATCACTCACCACGCTTTTCAGTCATCCTTTACCCGTAGAAACCTTTGTTAAATGAGTTTATTTGGAAACCCAAAATGCAAAGGAAACAAAGTAGAGCTACCCGGGTTGGACTGGCGGAGGAGACCTGGAATCTTTCCCCACTGCCCGTCCTCCTCTAGCAACGGTGTCTGAAAAGGGGTAGGAAACATCATGAACATGAAAAATGCTTTGGAATCCACTTACTTACAGTGTTACAGCTGAATTCGCAGGCTCTCCATAACTATATCCACATGCCTCTTAATCCCCCATCCTCTCCAATGTGAACCTTCTCCTTCAGATTGTTCAGCAATCTGAGCTTGCCCTACGCATCCTCACCTCCTCCTGGAGTGACTTTTCAACTGGAATCTTTCTGTCTCCTCTCCCCCCGCCAACACATCTAAACTCTACCTTATCCTTCAAAGTCTGACTCGAGCCCATCTCCTTCCCTCAATTCCAACAGTTAGGCCCACACTGAATCTTCCTTTTAGGAAAATCAGTGTTTGAATCTGTGTCACGATTTTGGAATATTCAAAACTTAGTCTAGCATGGTTAACTATCTCTTATGTATGTTTCGGTAATTTGTAAACTAATCTATTCGCCTAGTTTGTAGGTCTGTTGGAGTTACAGATCACTTTAGATCAAGAGAGAGGAGTCCATGATCCACTCTCTTCCTGTTACTGGAGTCATGACTCTAGACGGGACCAGGTGCTGTATGTGGTGTGTCAGGTCAAACGTTACAAAATTCAAGGAGATACATAGATGAATTCCTCTGGAGTTTGGAATAAACCAGGAACTTTCCAGATTAGTCACTAAAACCATGTTCTCTGTACTAAATTCATTTATCTATCTTTTTTCCCATCTAAAGGGCTATGGCTGGAACTAGAAGGAACTGGAGAATTGAAAAGATTTAACAACATCTGATAGAATCATCACCAATATAATAATACAATGTATAACAAGGTGATGCTAAGACCCCAAGTGCAGGAGACACTGTGCTCTGTCTGTACCCCCTCAGATCTCTCGCTTTTTACATTCATGTCAACACCTGTGTCTTCTCAGAGAGCTACGTCATCCTAGCAAAACCCACTGCATGTGCTGGAAATGCCTGGCATTTCACACACACACACACACACACACACACACACACACACACACACACGCCAGGGAAGGGCAGGGTAGGCAGCCTTTAACCAATAACTACTAATACTTCACCTCCTACTTCCCTTGGCTGGGAGAATTCTGAAACATGTGCTTTGCAGTGTTTTCTAGAGTTTCTCCATGGAACAAAGCAACCATTTCCTACCCTGACAATTAACTTAAACCTCGCCCTTAAGTGCTGATTTCTCTCTCCCCATCACTTCCTCCTCACCTACGTTCCTTCCAACTTCTAATAAACTTAATGCATTCAAATCCTTGTCTCAAGGTCTGAATCTGAGGAACCGAAACCAAATTACCAAAGCATCCACCCAGAAATAGGGGTTATCAGAGATAGGCCTGTGTCAACATGAATGTTCTGAGATAAATGGCTAGGTGAGCATGTGCTGACCTCCTTCCCTACTAAAGGAAATGCACGCTTCCATACTTCACCTCAGAGACTGCATGTTCCCCTCCCTCCTTCCAGTGAGAAGGGCATTAACAAAGGACACACACTGACAGCTGCATCCACAGTTACAGAGGACTCAGACTCTTTCTGAGTCTTCTCCTTGCTGGCTTCTACTCATATTTAAGTTCTCAGCCTACCACATGACACCTCTCCCGGGAAGCCTTCTCCGATCTCTCATTTCTCTCCCTCTCACTCCTAGCACCAACAGCCTGTTTGTGATTGCTGCTTTCTGTACTCTCCATCACACTAAATTCAGTGGAAGCTGAGACTGTATTTCATCTCAGTGTTTACCTTCAAAATATAACACAAGGTCTGGCACAGAGTAAGTGTTTGAAGAATAATCGTTGCATAAGTAAATGAGTGAATGAAAGAATGAATGCAACTTTCTAGATTCCTATACTAATTCTGGTCACTCTTTATGATCTTGGGTCATATTCTCTTCCACCTACAAGAGTGACTGACCTAAACTCATAGGATACTTGGTTACAAAGGAGCACAGAGATCCCTTAGGTCATTTTCACAGGAAAACTTAGGTCAGTACATTACAAAGCCAAGATTTGGAAAACCTGCCTTCTACCACTTTTAGGTGCATAACCTTGAACAAATGTCAAATTAATCCTCTCATTCAACAAACCCCCTGAATCTGTCTCTCCATCTATAAAACTGGGAATTTGCCTTTCCTACTTCAGAGAGCAGTGTCCTTCTCTCAGTATTTATTGAGCACTAACTACTTGCCAGATTCTCTGGCTGGAACTGAAAATATAACACTCAGCACTCAGACTGTCTGCAAGGAGCTGATTCTGGTGATGATCCAATGAGATGAAGAATGCATCCTACCAAAGGGGAAACTGGTATTCAGAAAGGTATGTTAACTGTGCAAGTTCACAAAACTAATTAAAAGACTAACCAAACTTCAAATACAGCTTTATTGTAAATAAAATACCACCTTTCCATAGCCCCGAGTTTCAGGTTCCCCTCTTCCACCTACCTCCAGTATAAGGCATATACGTTCCTGCCCTTGCTTTAATTTTTAGCATCACCTTATACACCAATGTACAATCTGATTTTAGCAGCAGGCTGGTGCTATGGCCAAAATTAGCTAAATACGCAAGGAGTAAATTGGCAGGCACTCAACAAGTGCTAGCCACATTGAATCAAGTTGAATAGTTTCAGTAATTTGGTTTCATAAGATTTGAAAAGTCCAAGGACCTGGAGGACTTCAAGTACTCCAGCTGTATCTAATCAGTTCAATTCAACTCCCCTTCCTGGGGCACCTGGGTGGTTCAGTCGATTAAGCATCCGACTTCGGCTCAGGTCATGATCTCACAGTTCATGGGTTCAAGCCCCACGTCGGGCTCTGTGCTGACAGCTAGCTCAGAGCATGGAGGCTGTCTTTAGATTCTGTGTCTCCCTCTCTCTCTGCCCTTCCCCTCTCTCTCTCTCTCTCTCTCAAATAAATTGAACATTAAAAAAAAAAAAACAATTCAACTCCATTCCATTCCATTCGCCTTTATTGACTGCCTATGATGCAGAACCCTGAACAGGTGAATGACACAAAGATGAACCTGGAGGACTAAAGAATATTTACAAAGAACTAATCTTAAGTGAAAGCAACTGCTACCATGCCTAGTGCTTAGATACTGCCTGGTAAGTGTTGAGTGAATGAATGAATAGATAAGTTTGCACGTTCCTGTGATATTTGACTTTGTAAAATGGTAAATGCTCTGAGTCACATAAATTTTTATTTGAATCCTAGTGTCTACTCAGTGAGTCTCAGTTTTCTCATCTCTAACATGGTGATAACATTGCATCCCCCACCCCTTTTTTTTAACAAATAGTTTCTTGAACATTTATAGGAACCAAAGTTTTAAGAAGGTAAGAGTGAGTTTGGTGCTGGCTGCACTGCACTACTAAATGATGGATTTAAACCTCCTCCTTTGTAGCCCTTCTTCCAAAATCTTTGGGATCTGGCCCTTCGAGGATGGACTGGAATCCTAACTAAAAACCCGTCCTGCTTAGAGACTTTGAGAAAAGTCCGTTCATCTCCCAAGACTTAGTTTCTTCATCTATAAAATGGGAAAATAATAGCAGCTCACTCACAGAATTATATTAAGGACTAAGTAAGATAATATGGAAAATAAAAAAAAATTTTTTTAAAAGATAACATAGTCTCTTGATTTGTTCACTTTAGCCACTCTGACTGGCGTGAAGAAATCAAGAGACTATAGATGCTGGCGAGGGTGTGGAGAGACGGACCCCCTCCTACACTGTTGGTGGCAATATAAACTGGTACAGTCGCTCTGGAAAACAGTGTGGAGGTTCCTCAAAAAACTATCCATAGAACTCCCCTATGACCCAGCAATAGCCCTGCTAAGGATTTACCCAAGGGATGCAGAAGTGCTGATAGATAGGAGCACATGTACCCCAATGTTCATAGCAGCACTGTCAACAGTAGCCAAGACATGGACAGAGCCTAAATGTCCATCACCTGATGAGTGGATCAAGAAGATGTGGTATATATACACAATGGAGTACTACATGGCAATGAGAAAGAATGAAACATGGCCATTTGTAGGAAAGTGGATGGACCTCGAGGGTGTCATGCTAAGCGAAATAAGTCAGGCAGAGAAGGACAGATACCATATGTTTGCACTCATAGGTCTAACAGGAAAACAGGAGAAACCTAATGGAGGACCAAGGGGAGGGGAAGAGGGAAAGAGAGTTGGGGAGAGAGAGGGACACAAAACTTGAGAGACTATTGAATGCTGAAAATGAACTGAGGGTTGAAGGGAAAGGGGGAGGGGAGAAAAGATGTGGTGGTGATGGAGGAAGGCACTTATGGGGAAGAGAACTGGGTGTTGTATGGAAACCAATTTGACAATAAACTATTTTAAAAAAAGATAACATAGGGAAAGCTTCCCTCCTAATGCCTGGCACAGAGTAAGCATTCAATAAATAATAGTTCCCTTCCCTTACACTGCTTTGTTATTGTTGCCTTAACCCTAGCACCCTGAGGTCTCCTAACTCACCTCTGGGCTTTCCACTGGGACCTTCCGGTCAACATTTATTAATGCTTCTGCTTGTGCCACATCAAAATCAGAAGCAAAAAGATCTCTCCCAGCCTGAAATCTACCATCTGTGATAACTGGGGTGCAGCCACCCCATAGCATAGGAGCCTCATCATGGGCCACTAATTTAATTGTCAAGAAGATGGATCCTGTACCAGTTTCAGGTCATGAAAGAAAAATCACCCCAGGCCCTCTGTCACTCAAAAGATAATTAACTCAGTATTACTCAGCAATCAAAAAGAATGAAATCTTGCCATTTGCAACTATATGGATGGAACTAGAGAGTATCATACTAAGGGAATCAGTCAGAGAAAGACAAATATCATATGACTTCACTCATATGAGGACTTTAAGGTACAAAACAGATGAACATAAGGGCAGGGAAGCAAAAATAAAATAAAAACAGGGAGGGGGACAAAACATAGAGACTCTTAAATACAGAGAACAGAGGGTTACTGGAGGGGTTGTGGGAGGGGGATGGGCTAAATGGGTAAGGGGCATTAAGGAATCTACTCTTAAAATGCTAAGTTGGATGTAAATTTAAATAATTTTTTAGAAAATCGAGAGAGAGAACCACCTCAGCTGTGCCCCCACCCACCCAGAGTTCAGAGTAAGCTTAAAGAGAAATCCCACCTGCTGGAGGATGCTGAATCTGTGTGGAGGTCACCAAAAGCACCAATAGGCGACTGCTGCAGCAAGGAGGATTCTATTGCTGAGCTTGCAGCGCCACCTGGTGGGATTTCTGGCCAACACATCTACTGTAATTTTGAATCAAAACCATTTGTGGAGCCCTGCAATTCCATCACCAGCCCTTAGAGGTCTGTACCATGACTGCCTACCAAGGGAAGCAGCTCCATTACCCCTTTACTCAGCAATCAACATATTCCACTACACCCTTCCATGGGGAACTGTAGTGTGGGAAATATGAGGGGAAAACCATTGTATGGACCAGAGTTGAAACCCTCCAGTTCCAAACCTACTGAGCTGTGGGTGGCCTAGGGCAAGTTACTGCTTAGCTTCTGCATTTTCAGAATGGACTTAGTTGTACTGCCCTGGCAAGGTTTGTAAAAAATTAAATCAATCCTCTATGTAAAACACCTGGAACTCAGTAAATATGTCACCTCCCCACCCAACCCCACCACCAGCATAAACTAACAGTGAGCTCACTATATATATACAGACATCTTACTCAAAGCAAGGAAGGGTAACGTTGAAATTATTCCTTGGGTCCCATTTCCATAAGGTGTTTAAATAAAAACTTCCTGTTACTATCTTCATAACCTTCTTCCCCATAAATCCGAGTTAAGAACCTCTTATTAAGACCCTTTTCTTTCCTTCTGTCTCACAATGAGAGGCCACACAAGAATTTATGTAAAAGAGGGATTACGTTCAAAGATTCAAACTCAATGATTTCATGAAGGAAAAGGAAACAATAAAAACGATGTAGATAGAGCCTTGGCAACAGACCCTGAGCACAGGCTAGGTGAGCGGATATCCTGATGAAAGTGTGGCATCCTGCTACAGCGTTCAGGCTAGAAAGGATTTAAACATCATCTCTCCCAACCCCTCATTTTATACAGAAGTAAGCTAAGGCTCATGAAAAGGGAGCTTCGCAAAAATAGCATGAAATTAGTGACAGAGATGGGGCTAAAACCCAGATCTCTTAAGTAGAGAGAGCAAGGCCCTTTGATATATGATAAAAGAGGCATTTCAAATCAGCAGGGAAATGAAAGATTAACCAATAAAGAGAGACAACTAGCTGGCCATTTTAAAAAAGGAAAGAGGGGCGCCTGGGTGGCTCAGTCGGTTAAGCGTCTGGCTCCAGCTCCGGGCATGATCTCGCAGTTTGTGGGTTCGAGCCCCGCGTCGGGCTCTGTGCTGACAGCTAGCTCAGAGCATGGAGGCTGTCTTTAGATTCTGTGTCTCCCTCTCTCTCTGACCCTCCCCTGCTCCCGCTGTCTCTCTCTGTCTCTTAAAAATAAATAAAACATTTTTTTAATTTTTAAATAAAATAAAAAAGGAAATAAAGCTATATTCTCACCTTGCTTCCTATACCAAAATAAATCCCAGAGAGATTTAAAAAATATTGACATAAAAACAAAGAAATACAATTAAAGAAGTAACAGGAAAAAATACATTCGTAGTTTTATAAACACTTTCTAAGTATGACCTAAGTCCCAGAAGCCCTAAAGGAAAAGACTGCTAAGTCTGACTATGTAAAATGTTAATATTTATGCACAAGAAAAAAAAATTTAAAGAACACGAAAACTCAGGAAAATGTTGACCACTCATTTGCTAGACAAAGGGCCAATTACCTTACTATAAAATGAGTTTTTAGAAATAAATGAGGAACAGCCACACAGCCCAACAGAAATGCTAATGTCCAATAAGCATACATGAATATGCTCAATTACACTCATAATCAAGAAAACACAAATTAAATCAAGATGGGGATACTACTTTACATTCCTATCAGTTTGGCAAAATAAAGTTTAAGTGATACTCTTATCAAAGATGAGAGAAAATTGGCATTTGCATACACTATTGAAGTATAAACCGGTCCAAGTTTTTAGAAGAACAATTTAGGAAGATCTATTTCCTCAATTCAAGGTGCAAATGCCAGCATCTTTATATGTATATATACACACACACACCCCCATGTGCAGGTCCAGAATCTCCTTCCTGAGGGCCAACCCCAGGAAGTCCAAAAGCTTCTTAGAAGGACTGGGTGGCTGTCAGCCCTGCTCTAACTTCAGCAAAAAGAGATCTGGAAAATTAAATGTGTCTGCTCCTGCAGCTGCTTCTCATTCGCCACGGCTATGAATCACTGTGGACAGCCAGTTCTGGAGTGCTCCTCATATGATTCTTGCACACCGCATCTCTTGCTCTTATGGTCCCTGCCCCAGTCACTGGGATATTTTGAGACTGACAGATGCTCACCTCCGTGCGTCAGCTCAGAGAAGCGGACTGCTCATCACGCTGTGCCCCTCAAGGTCAAAGATCTTAGGTTTTCTTCACACAACTACATAAGTCGCCCTTTATTGGGGAAGGGAGCGGGGAGGAGATATGTTCCAAGACCCCCCCCCCCCGGAAGCCTGAAACCACAAGTAGTACTGAACCCTAGATACAATGTTTTTTCCTATATATATATATATGCCGTGAAAATAAATAAATAAAGGAAACTTCATTTAAAATGGAGTCATACGCCCTGACGGGGGAGCTCTCATGTACACACCAGTCCCATAGCCTACATAACCAGCAGGAAGAATGAAGATGACCACCTCAACAAGGGAGGGCACATTTCCGTAGGAATTTATCTCCTGCCTTTATTTTTTTGTATATTTATTTTTGAGACGTAGAGAGAGAGCAAGGGAGCATGAGTAGGGGAGGGGCAGAGAGAGAGAGAGAGAGAGGGAGACGCTGAATCTGAAGCAGGTTCCAGGCTCGGAACTGTCAGCACAGAGCCCAATGTGGGGCTCAAACTCACACACCGCAAGATGATGACCTGAGCCAAAGTCCCAACTTTTGATCACCTGAGCCACCGAGGCGCCCCTATCTCCCTGCCTTTAAATAAAGGAAGAGCCCACCCTGCCCCAGCAATAATGCACGAACCACCGCCCGCAGCCACTGAGACCGCCACACCTCACACCCTTGTCCTTCTCCAGTGAACTGTTCAGGACGACCCTCCCCAGTTTCCTTCTAAAACCTAATAAAAGCTGACTTTCCCTTTGTTTCTTCAGACTTGCCTATGGTTCACCCCAGCTTGCTTGTCCCAAACTGCAAGTCCTCTGCTTTTCCTGAATAAACTTTTTTTTTACTTAAATAAAATCGCTTTGTCCTGTTTAAGGTTAACACTACCTATGAGAAAGTCTACTTTGTAAGTGAGACACGGTAAGAGATTAACAACAATAGCTAATAATGAAACGAAACGATTATAACAAACTGCAATAAACGTTGTGTGAATGTGGTCTCTCTCTCTGTACCCCGTACTGTACTCAGTCTTCTCGTGATAATGTGAGAGAGAGCACGCCTGCGAAACGAGATGACGGCAAGGGAATGACGCAGCACTGGGACGTAGCAGTTAGGCTACTCATTGGCCTCCTGATGATTCGTCAGAAGGAAGAGCATCTGCTTCCAGACGGGGCTTGACTGAGAGTAACCGAAACTGCGGACTGCGAAACCGCAGATACCGAAGAGTACAGTAGCCACTTCCACGGGGCCGGAGGCTGCCGGTCCAGCGTCTGTCCTTCGCAGGCTGGGAGTAGTGGTGCTTTCTAGCACCAGCAGAAACTTGCCCCAGGGGGCTTGGGAGTAAGCGGTGCCCAAGTATTGTAACTGATCTGGCCTCTGCCGTAGGAGTTGGTGGTGGACCCTCTTCTGTATATCAGTGGTTCTTTGAAAGTCTGTGAGCTCCTGGCTTGTAAACCAGGATTAGACTAGACTATAACCCAGACTAGAGGGTTCCATCCAGATGCTACAGGCTCATCCATTCACTCAGAGCCACTTCCCCAGAGAGCAAGGGTGCAGCAGGAGGGCTGGCTTCTGTGCACTCATCACTCTTTCCCATCACTAGGATGACCAAAATCTATCTCCCAGAGCTCTCCCTAACTCTGAATCTCAGGGAGAAGATAGATGCATGTGGGAAGGAAAGGGGAGAGGAGTAGAACACCCTGCTTCCCAGAGGGGCTTTTTACAGATATTGACCTAACTCCTCCCCAGAGCTTCCCATGTGCTCTATTAAACCTCTCATTCAGAGTAGAGACCCAGCCTGGTATACATCTGCAGATGAAAGATGTCGTCCCTCAAGAGGTGCAGCTGCCAACCGCTGCCAGCTGCTCTCACCAAAAAGAATAATGTAGGGCTCTCTCCCTTACACCAGAAATGTGAATCGTAGGAACGTGCCCTACAGAAATACCTGAACAAGGACATGACGATAGCTATTGGAGCAGAAAACTGAAAACAATGTAAATGTGCATAAATATGAGTGGTTAAGAAAATTATCGTATGTCCATACTGTACAGTGCCACACAGCTTTGAAAGCAATGAGGTAGATTTATGTTTATGAATATGAAAAGATATGCAGGATTTTTTAATAATTGAGAAAAAAGCATACCTCAAAGCATTTTTATAGTATCCTTTTTCTCATTTTTAAGACATTCTCTATAAAAATAACAAACACTATAAGCCAGATATTCTAAGTACTTAGCATATATTAACTCATCTACTCTTCACAACAACCCAGGGGTAGGTAGGTGTCCATTTTACACATAGGAAAACTGAGGCATAGGGAGGTTGTGTAACTGCAATTAAGCCCATAAAGCTAGCAGAGACTAAGAGTTACCAGGCAAGCTGAGTCCAGAGTCCAGCACCTCAGCACCACACCCAGTTTTTCTCCATAGGTAGGTCTGGGCACATTTGTTTGGAAAGAAACCCAAAAAAGTCTTCTTTTTTAAAAAAAAATATATCTATTTTTGAGAGAGAGAGAGCAGGAGGGGGTGGGGGAGAAGATGCAGAGAGAGAAGGGGGACAGAGGATCCAAAGCAGGCTTTGTGCTGATAGCAGCAAGCCCATGCGGGGTTCAAACTCATGAACTGTGAGATCATGACCTGAGCAAAAGTTGGAAGCTCAACTGACTGAACCACCCAGGCACCCCAGAAAACTCAGCACTAGTTACCGTCAAGAGTCAGGATAAGGAAACTGAAGGAATAGAAGGAAAAGTTTTGTATTTTAATATTTGGCTTTCTGTACAACTTGACTATTTTTATCACAAGCATGCATTACCTTTAAATATAGACACATATAAATGTGCAGAGACATATATACATACACATACATAAACATATACATATATTTGTTATTTACAATCGAGTCTCTAGACTTGGACTGATGCCATCATCCACCTTAGTCCTAATCCCACTGATATTTCCTACACTGATTTGCTAAAATCCTACTCAGGCTTTATTCATTCATCCATTTACATTGAATCTGCCCTGGGTGCCAGGACTGATGCACTGTCCTGCTTAAAACCTTCAATGACTGCCACCAGTCATGACAAAGTCTGTGATATACTTCATACTCAAACTTCAGCACCTCAACCCTTTGCCTTTCATTCTCAGACCACATACTTGGGCAACACTAAACTTAGTTATTCTCTGTTCACAAATTTCTGTCACTAACTTCCCAGATTGCTCTTATGAAGCCATTCATTTCTACCCTCACTTGAACTCTTACTCATCTTTTAATGACCATTCAAGAAGTACCTCAGTGTAGAAGCTTTCCCCAAGCTCCTTGCTGATGTCCATCCCCATCAAGAATGAGTTGAGGGCCCCTCGCCTGCTCCCATAAACCCTGTCTGTGTCTCAATCCTAGGACTTCACACCTCACTCTGATTGCCTGATATGGACACCTGTCTCCTGTGTGCTCCATGAGGGTTCTGTGGTCATCTTTGCTTCCTAGGCGACTAGCATAGAACCCAGCAAAGTATAAATCCTCAAGAACATTGGGGAAGTAATAAGAAATATTGAAAATAATAGTTCGCCCTGTCATATGCCAGGAATTTAATCCTTTAGATGGATTAGCTCTCAATTAATCCTCACAGAAGCCCTATGATGGAGGAACTATGATTATAGTTCTAGCCAAGAGGCCTTTTAAAAGCACAAAGTGATTATGTCAGTTTCCTAAATATGCACAGCTGGAGTAGAGTAACAGTCAGATATAGATCCAGACATGTGACCTCAGAACCATAGGCTGAACCCCTGTGCTACCAGCTGGCTCTTGATGGAGAGCTAAGTACTCTAATTCCACGCTTCTAACTTCTCTCCAGGTCCCCCATCACTGCCTAAGCTCTGACTTGGGAAGGTAGCACCTATGCTTCGTGGAATACATACAGACTCGTTTCCTTGTTCCAGCAAAGCTCCCAA
>NC_043710.1:63340120-63365002 GCF_006229205.1 Suricata suricatta
CTCTCTCTCTCTCTCTCTCTCTCTCTCTCTCTCTCTCTCTCTCTCTCTCTCTCTCTCAGAGAATAGGATGGTCTGTCTCTTCCAGAATTCCTAGCTGCATCAAAGTGCCTCAGAACTGACACTGCAGCACCACCTTGTGTCCAAACACCATTTTGTCACCCCAGTTGAAGCATGTAAATAAGATCGAAGTCTCTTTTTTTCCTGGTTGATGAATGTTAATGATCACACACACAAAGTCGTATATACCCTATTGTATGGTGGACACAGTGTGCTCTCCTTACATTCCCTGTCAGTAAAGGACTTGTCACCAGCTACTGGGAGTGCACAGCTATTGACAGCCTTTTGGTATCAGCCCCAGGAATTGCTTCAGCCGCAGAGAGCTGCCTTACCCAAGGTCACATCCTTCCCAGAAAGACTTATATACAATGCCTGACAGATACAGTGGTGTAAAGGCTGGTGGCCTTGGCCCAACAAAGACACCTCTGAAGAGCCATTCTCGCTCCAGAGCCTCCTCACGGGTTAACTGAGACTGTCACTGGACCTGCATTTCAAAGAGCTTCCCCTCGGGCACTGGGTGCTATATGGAAACCAATTTGACAATAAACTATATGTTTTAAAAATAATAATAATAAAAGAGCTTCCCCCTCTCCCCACTCCTGCTCCTGTCCCTCTTTTCCATAGGTGTCTATCTGAAGGGAACACCTCAATAACCATCCTGCACACTAAACTCCATCACAGAATCTACGTCCACAACACTGTGTCTCTGAAATGTGGAAGCATCTCTGTTTATTCATCTATTCAAGAAGCATTTACCAAGCCTGCATATACTAAGGAATGAATTAGACAGAAGATCGAATTCCCTATTCTATAATCTAGAACTTAAACTAGTCTGAATGCAGCTCCTGATCTGTCAGCGGGTTTATAGGCAGGCAAGAGTACAAACAAAGCAGGTGAACCAGTTAATAGTACCAAAAGCCTTTGAGGTCCTGTGCTAACTAAAAGAAATAGAGCATCAGGGCCACATTGATATTTTAGCAATGTCATGTGACCTGCCAATCACGGGGGAAAGGGACAGATACTTGCTACACGAATTCAAAGAGTACATTTTGAAATTGTTTTTTTAAGTTAGAAGTTGGGAGGGGTTGTAGGGACCTTTCCCATGGCAGCATTTTGTTACCCCTCTTGGCTTTAGTCTCTTTTCTTAACCAAAGCAAGTAAGGGCATTCCTGGGGAGATATCAGATGCCACTAATACTCTGACCCCTAATTCAGAGATGCAGGTCCTGGGAATTCCCCACTTATTTTCTAAATGTGATTTCCTCAAAACTCCCATCATGCATTTCAACATTAGGGTACCAAAAGCATCTTCACTCAGTGCCAGCCTCACAAATACTCATATCATATAGACTACATCTCAATTAGTGGGAGGAGAAAGCTGGGCATTCTACGGACATGCGTGTGTTGTCTCTAGCAGCTCTGAATAGTTAACAAAATGAAGAAATGTAAGACCTGTAACACTACTGAATGGACACCCGTTATTCTGTCTATACAGCACCTGCACACCTTCCCCATCTGGAGTACAACAGCTTCTTCTGGGAAATATTCTCTTCTCACTCTAACAGGGGCTGTTATGTGGTTCTATCACCTCTGTCAGCACCAACACTGGGGACAAAACCTAACAAAGAAGTATGGATTTGCAAACTCCTGGAGGGAAACTATAGCAGAGGACACCCTGGTAAGAAATAAGCATGCAAAGTAGTAGAACTGGTTTGTTACACTCTAAACAAGTCACTCACCTCTCTTTGTCTGCAACAAAGGAAAAAACAGTGCCCATTTTATGGCCTGCTACATCAAGTGCTATGCTTGAGCTTTACTTACATGGCTGCCCCCACTTTTCTCAGCTCCTCAGCTCCCATTCTACAGATGGGAAAGTGCTGGCTCAGAGAGGTTAAGCCACTTGCCCAGGGTCACAGAACTGGGAACTGGCAGAACTCATGTTTGAACATAGTTTTAACAACAAAGCCCAGCTTCTTTACCTCACATATTGCTCTCTCTTAACTTTTATTGTTTTAGAAAGAAAGAGGGAGGGAGAGAGAGAGATAGCAGTGGAGGGGCAGAGGGAGAGGGAGACACAGAATCTGAAGCAGCTTCCAGGCTCTGAGCTGCCAGCACAGAGCCTGACGTGGGGCTGGAACTCATGAACCATGCGATCATGAACTGGGCCAAAGTTGGACGCTTAACCAGCTGAACCACCAAGCCCCCCTATTGCTGTCTCTTAATAGTATCTCACACGTTCTTAAAAGAGTGTATGCGAAAGTCCTAGCACAGCACCTGTACCTCACAGGCACTCAGTAAATGTTGGAAGAGAATGAAGCTGGGGTGGAATTGTAGCTGTTCAGTGGAAACTTGCCCAACAAACTTCGGAGCCCAGCCCACTGCCGTCACATACCTGAATCTGTCCGTAAAGATGGCTAAATTACAATGAATACGGAAGAGGCAGTGCACGCTCCCTCACCCAGATCACCTCTCACAGAAAGAATGTCCAGGAGGCAGTTTCAGGTGCTACCAAAACCTGAGTTTGCCTGAGGATTTCTCCCCTGTAACTCCAGCTGTTCAATTCAATGAACACCCTTTCTTACTCTGTCTCAGGTGAGCGGTTTATAGACATTCATGTATTTTCAACACATCCCTCCGCTCCTGTGATTGATGCTTTTAGAATAAATGATCTCCCCCTCAGTCACTAATTGCCTGAGTTTCAGACATTTCTTCTGTGGTCACAGGAAAGTCAATGAGTCATTACTCACCACCACCCCCACCTCCTTCCAAGGCAAGACTGAGGCAGCGAAGCTAGAGCCACAGTATTTTATTGACAGGTTTATGCAAGCAAAGACAATGAAGCATCTAACTGACCTAAGGAATAAGAATAGTGAAGAAAGTAATATTCATGGCCCATACCCAGCACATCTGACATCTGGTGGGGACCATCTTTTAACATCTCCTTCCTCCATAAAATAAATTTGATGTTGCTAATAATCATGAACTAAAACATAATCAGGATAATAAAATAAAGAATGCAGGTGATAAAAATATTCACTTTTTTTGCACTATGTATATGTATTCATGCCAATAAAAATTTAAATTGAAATAATTATGGGCTCCTGGAGGCTCAGTTAAGCATCCAAGTCTTGATTTCAACTCTGGTCATGATCTCACAGTTCGTAAGTTTGAGCCCTGGGTTGGGCTCTGCACCAACAGTGCGGAGCCTGCTTGGGATTCTCTCTCCTTCTCTCTCTGCCCCTCCCCTGCTCAGACGCTGTCTCTCTCAAAATAAACAAATACACTTTAAAAAACTGAAATAATTAAAGTAGAAAAGGAAAAGGGGCGCCTGGGTGGCTCAGTCGGTCTAGCGGCCGACTTCAGCTCAGGTCATGATCTCACAGTTCGGGGGTTCGAGCCCCACATCAGGCTCTGTGCTGACAGCTCAGAGCCTGGAGCCTGCTTCAGATTCTGTGTCTTCCTCTCTCTCTGACCCTCCCCCACTCACACTCTGTGTCTCTCTTTCTCAAAAATAAAATAAAAACGTTAAAAACATTTTTTAAAAATAAAGCCAAAAAGGAAGGAAATGTGGATTAACACTTCATATTTATATAAGTTTAATTTTTCTTTAAAAGAGAGGGCAGGGGCATCTGCATGGCTCAGTCAGTTAAGTGTTGGACTTCGGCTCAGGTCACGATCTCAAAGTTTGTGGGTTCGAGCCCCGTGTCAGGCTCTGTGCTGACAGCTCTAAGTATGTCTCTCTCACTCTGCCCCTCCCCTGCTCATGCTCATGCTCTGTCTCTCTCTCTATCCCTCTCTCTCAAGAATAAAACATTTTTTTATTTAAAAATAAATAAAAGAGAGAGCAGTAAAGACATAAAGAAATGCTTCCAAGAGACTGAAACTGCATGATATTATTCTAAGAATGATCAGCACAGAGAAGGATAAAACTGAAATAACTTCAGTTTCTTCATCCTTCAATCACTGTGCTGTCCATTTTTATTTTGAATCTACTGCTTAAATGCAAAATGGGCTAAAACAATTCCACACCATTTTGAATTTACTTTCCACACCCACACGTGTAGCTGAGTCCGCATGTGTTGAGGGCTCATGAAATAACTGTAAGTTCTCTGAATTAATTTCCATGTAAATTACAATCTTTGATAAAAGATCAGTAACAAAAACATGCTGGATAAAGCGTATATATGTGTGCATGATGAAATTATTCAAACTCCACAGAACTCATGGTGGTTTGTTTTTCTCCTTTTTCAGGAACAAGTGTTTTGTAACTGACATTGTTTAGAATTTCTAGTTTATGGTGATAATAAAAAGGAAACCAGTTTCCAGACAGCTTTATTACTGCTTATAAATCTTCCACAGACAGTGCACCCCCTTCCTGTGTTGTGCCCAAGTTTGTAAAAATCGCCCCAAAACAAGCTCCAGAGACTACTAGGGAGACTGAGTCAGCCTGCAAAAGCAAAGGGCTTTATTACGGGCTTAAGCTCAGGCTCACAGACTCCACTGACCCGCTGGCCACGTGGAGAGAGAGCCCCAAACAAAGGCAGAGCAGGGCTTTTATGAGTTTGGGAGGGGAAGTTACAGGAAATGACGACACAAGTACAGTGATCCAATCCCTACCCCCCATCAATACTGGCAGTTGTGGGAGCCAATCACAACATTCGGAGTGTTGGCCAATAAATGGGCCCAGGACCCCCACGTAGGGCATGACTAGGCCCGCCTCTAGAAAGGTCAAAGGTATCAGCTGGCCTCTCCCGAATGGGAGCCGCAGGAGTTGTGCCTCCTTAATGTGCGCCCTTTCATATGGAGAAGCCGGCGCGTTCCCCTTTAAGTACAGGGGAAGGCTGGATCAGACCTGCGTCCTTACACCTGCTTACACAGGCAGCAGACACCTATTATACCCCTGTTATTGGCTACTGTTTCTAGATTCTTGCTTTGTCCACAAACTTTCCTACATACTTTACATACACTGCTTCATTCCATTAAGCCTCACAAGAATCTTGGTAAATGAATTCATATTCTCAGGATGAAGTGGGGTTTCATCATCATCTTCATCACCATCATCATCATCATCAATCCTACTTAATCATTTGAAACTGAGAAACAGAGAGGCTGAGTTACTTACTCAGTGTGACCCAACTAGTAAAAAGCAGAACCAAAATGTGAATTTGAATCTACCTGACTTCAAAAGTGAGTCTCATCCACATCATCTAATGAAACATTTGCCGGCTAGGTATTGTGTAACAGAAAAAGAAGCTGCCTGCCTGAGAGGAATTCAACAGGTCCTGAACACACCTGTGTCTGCAATTAATTATCTCTCACACTAGCCTTTCCTTTTGTTTGTTTCTTTTTTTTTTTTAAGAGAGAGAGCATGAGCAGGGGAGAAGGGCAGAGGGAGCGGGAGAATCTTAAGTAGGCTCCATGCTCAGTGCAGCGCTGACTCTGGCTCTGGGAACATGACCTGAGCCAAAATGAAGAGTCTCATTCAACCGAATGAGCCACCCAGGCACCCCCACACTAGCTTTCCTTAATACCTGATCTTATCTTTCTTTTCAGTTTTTTTTTCTTTTTTAAATGTTTTTAAGTTTTCACTTTAATTCCAATTAGTTAGCATACTATATTATATTAGTTTCTATAGACTAATATATACTGTACTATATAGTAAACTATACAGTAATTCAACACTTCCATACATCACCCTGTGCTCATCATGACAAGTGAACTCAAAATCTCCATCACATATTTCACCCGCCCCCGCAACCCCTCCACTCTGGTAACCACCAGTTTGTTCTCTGTAGTTAAGAGTCTGTTTCTTGCTGTGTCTCTCTCTTACTTTTTTTTCCCTTTTGCTTATTTGTTCTGTCTTTTCAGTTGTGAGTAACATGCAGAGGATTTATTAGAGTTTAAATATTCCTGTGACTGTTGGATAAATGGTGTGCCCCTCATAGGCTGACAGCCACAAGAAAGCAGAGCAGGACCACACCTGTTTCTTCCCAGAGTGTCCCAGCACCTAGCATAGTCCTAGAATACTAGACGTAGCAGAAATGCATACGTTGCATGAGTAAAGAGTGAAGGACTGGAAGAGTTTTTTAAGTATATTTTCAGATTAAATGGGGTCCTCACAACAGGAGAGGCAGATGGACACTCTTTTGCCTATTCCTAAATGAAAATAATTGAAGACTGAAAAAATGAAAGCTTCCACCCCAAGGTTCTTCACTGGAGTTCCTTTCTGGTCATTTCCCTCAATTTCAGACCCCTTTCACCTTCCTTCACACCTGCCCGGAAACCTGTGGTAACCCACCTGTGTCATTGCTTCTATATGTTTAACCCCTATTTCCCTTGTCTGTGTCCCCTGCTACACTGTGAGGTCTATAAGGACAGGGATGGCATCTTCCTGTCTGCTGTAACACCGGCACTTAGAACAATGTTTTATGTATTCTGTGTAACACGTTGTGTATGTAAAATACACATATCATATGAACAAGTATATGCATAATAAGTAATAAAATAGTCTAAATTTGAGTATCAAGCCTGCCTTCTGGCAGCCATGTGTCCTTGGATAAATCACTTAAACTCTCTGAGCCCAGTTTACTCATAGATAAAATGGGCATAGTAATACCTCCTTTTACGTAAAGTTTCTGTAAGGATTAACAATGCTAGCATGCCTAGAAGAGATCCTGACACCTAAATAGAACCCAACAAATAACGGATGCTTATTTCCCCTGCCCTGTTCAGCTGCAGGCACCTTAGTTGTAGTGAAAGGAGGCCTTAGCACTCACAGGTAGTTTGGCCCAAAAAGGGAAGGATCCACAGAGGTATTTAGGGACTATAGCTCATGTAGTAACTAAGACTGTCCCTTTGCTTTCTGGGATGGAGAAGGAATGAGTACTGTCACTGCAAGCATTTGCTCAGAGATTCAAATGTTGAACCCCTGCTCCTCAGAGGACAAGATACCAGCTGGGCCACCAGCTTTTGAAGATTAAGGTTCAATGAGCTCAATGCCAAGTACTGTGGAGGCACAAAGCCGTCAAGCACTGGGGAGAGAAGTGGGGCTTTTATCTCCTAGCTTCCACTGCTTCACCTTCTAGGCGCCTGCTTTTCCACTTTCTCCCTGGCTTATACCACTTTTCCCAGAATGGAAACTTTCATCTTTTTTCAGTTCACAAGGACAGCCCCTCTCCCCTGTGCCTATGTAGGCTGCTTGCCTTGGCTGGAGATTTGGGGAGGGAGGGGTCCTCACAGCACATCGCACAAGCGGCTTCCAGCGGAATGGTTGGCACCCTTCCCCACTTCCTTGAGGCCCTGCACCAGGGAACTCAGAGACCCCTCAGCTCATGGGCTTCCAGCCTCTCTTGTCTCAACTTCTCCCTCCTCCTTTCTTTGTCCCTTACCTCACCCCTACAGTTGTCCTCACCCCGTCCCCTATGCTAGAAACTCTGTATTTTTCTCCCTTTCTGTCCCGAGCCATAGAACCAAAGTTATTAAGTCACTAAAAGGAATAGAAAACCTGCCATTTAATACTGCCAGCTCTCTTTAAAGGTACAGGTAAATATGTAAGGAGAAAAATACTTTCTGTGGGTACATTTAATGAACATAATATCATCCTTAGTTGCAGCAACTCTGGAATTCTACTTTGACCCATTTCTTACTAGCATCGAGGCCATTAGAGTCACTCCTGCCTCCTGGCAGTATCCAAACGCTGGCATTTAAGTCTCCAATACTAATGTACCCCTCACTCAAATGATACAATAGTTTCAATTCAATTTAGCATTTATAAATTGCCAGGTACTGTAAAAGGAGATGCAGAGAGTATTAAGCAAAATCATGGCTCTTAAAGACACTGCATTCTAGTCAGAGACAGGTCTAGACCCAGCTGGACTGCGTACAATTTGCTTTCAGTCAGTTTTATGTGCCAATTACCACAACCTAATCTCTTTCCTAGACACAGCTCTGAAGTCTGGTTTATTCCTTTTCTAGCTTGTCCCCATGTTTCTTTTTCAATATGAGGATAGCGACCTTGAGAAAAGCTAAAAGAAAGGCTTGAATGGGAAAACAACACCCTTAATCTTGTATTTGCTTAATGTCCTATATTTAATGAAGAAATATTTATGGGCCTCGTAATCCGACTTCTCCCAGCCACATCTTCTTTATTACATAGGACAGATCCCCTTCTGTGGACCTCTAGAGGGTTGCAAGGGCAAGAAAGAAACTTCGATGTGTTCAACCGTTACATGTGTGGGTCTATTACAGGCCATTGCATGCCTAGACTGCACACACTAATTTTAAAACTGTCTGTCAAAAAAGGTAGAATGAAATAAATACTAGGTACAGATATAAGTCATGTGCTTTTGGAAGGCAGCTATGCTCACCACTATACCACCAATGCAAGTCATGTGCTTTTGAAGGGCACAGCTGAAGAAATTTTCTGCTTAATATTTATTGTTTAGTTTATCAGATTTTCTCCTCACAATAACACTGCTCAGTATATTTTCTCCCCTTTGTATAGCTCAAGAGACTGAAATTAGAAAAAGTAGGGAATTTGCACATCACAAAGCTAACTTTAAATAGAAACAGGATACCAATTTCAGTGTTGTTTCACCCGTGTTTTTTTTTTTTTTAATTTATGTCTGAGAGAGAGACAGTGTGAGCAGAGGAGGGTCAGAGAGAAAGAGAGACACAGGATCTGAAGCAGGCTCCAGGCTCTGAGCTAGCTGTCAGCACAGAGCCCGACACAGGGCTCGAACCCACGAACTGTGAGATCCTGACCGGAGCTGAAGCCGGATGCTCAACCGACTGAGCCACCCAGGTGCCCCTCAGTGTTGTTTCAAAACCATTGTTCTTCCATGATACCGTGTTACCTGTTGTAGTGGAGGTCAAGATGACTTAGCATGGACCTGGTGTGTGAACGGGGCCTGAGACAATGAACAGTGGATAAAACCAAGTATCAGAGACAACCTAAGGTACTCCACTGATATCACACTCATGCAAATAAGCTTTGCCTAAGTGACCCAGAGTTGTATCATGGAGGCTACAAAATTTGAAACAAAACTTGTTTGATTCATAAAGCCACTTTCTGGAGAGATAATTAGTATTTCTGAGTGGAGCATGGAGAGATCATTAATATTCTGGAGTAGAGCATGCATTTGCCCTCTTCTACTGGGTACACAAGTCATTGGGATGATGGGCCATCCACCATCTGTCTGGGTAAGTGATAACGGCCAAGTACCAGGGGCTGAAGCTCTTCCAGAGCGAGGACACGAGTAGCAGCAGTTGGCTTGAGCCTCCTCTTATAGGAGAACTAATTAAGAGAACTAATTAGGTTTCTGCTGGATCCCAGTGGGATTCATTAAAGGAAAATCTTGTAAAATATTTTATCCCAGAACATGTTTTTGGATAATCCAGAAGAGTGATTTAATTAGAGGCTTAAAAACTCATTGAAGTAGATTCCAGAATGGAATGGCTTCTGCCAAAACAGCATGGAGATCACTATCCCAGGGCAAAAAACAAAAAGACGTGCCAAGCGTCCTCTGCCCTTCTTTTTAATGGGCAGATGACTGCAGTTACTCATTTCTTAAGGTTCAAGCATATAAGAGTAATTTTCATTGAGTCTTCCCTTCCATGATTAAACCACATCAATATTATAGATCTCAATTCCTTCCAGTGTTGCCAAACTGAAATCATAGGAGACCTTGATCTTCTATCAAAATTCATGTGTAAGATCAGCTTTGAACTGGAGTTCTGTGTATCATCTTCCAAATTGTGAGCCAGACACAAGCTGTGTCACATAATGTTAATGCCAACCCAGTGCCTGGTATATTGTGGTATAACCCGGAATCTAAATTGCTTCATGCAACAGAATAATATACTTGAAATTTGCATGGGTCCCATATTGCCCCAAACTTCAAACTTTACCTGTGAGTGAGATTGGGGTCATAGTAATGGTCAAAATCCTAATTCCATTTTTTCTTGCCTCTACTTGGATATTCAGAACCTCAGCTTCTGCAAAATAGTTTCAGAATCTTTTTAAGAATGTCTACAACATGTCTAGCCCACGCTCTAGAGCAAAGCCAGGCCACTACCGTAGGAGTGCCACAATCCGTCTCCTCTTCCCACCCCTCTTCTCCACTTTTCAAAAACTTAGACCCAAAATCAATGGGGACTGAATGAGGAGACAAACTGAAATAGCAGATCCCACACTGTATTCAAACTTGCCGGCCTCCTGGTTGGTTCTAGTTTATCCATACGTTTCCCTTCTTGGGGCAAGGTCTCTTTCAGAGGTTCCTCAGACCCTCAAGCAAACAGGCTTCAGTCCCCTCCTGGTCAGCCAAAACCTTTCTCAGACTAACCCAGGCTTATGTTCCTTTCAAACATTTACACAACATGTATCCTACCTTCGTATCATTCATCGGAGCTCGCACCATTTATTTATTGTGCAATTCACTGATTAAAATATGTGTTCCAGTACACTTGGCTGGCTCAGTTGGTAGAACATGTGACTCTTGATCTTAGGGCTATAAGTTTGAGCCCCACATCAGTGTAGAGATTACTTAAAAATATTAGTGTGTCTCAACTACACTATAATCTCCGGGAAATGACCATGTGCATTTTGCTCACCACTGCATCCCCACTGCTTAGCACAGAGCCTGGCAAATATAGAAGTCACTCAGTAAACAGTTATTGAGTGAAAGTCTCAAGCTTGTAATGCTTCCTTGTTCCTCTCCTCTTCCCTGGCTTGTAACTGCCTATGCTGTAGAAGACTAGTGGTCAGGCCAGGAATTACTATAATGAGGAAGGGATTCCCTTTCTGCTAGAAAATAAAGCTTCTGCTTAAATTATTAGGCATTATCACCTCCTATGTGCCACGCACCTTCTAAGCATAGTCTCTCATTCAATCTTCGTAATAACATATAATAACACCATCAGGCAGATGTTAGTATTATCTACATTTTATAGAGTAGAGGACCCAAATAGAGAAGTTAAGTAGATTCTCAAATGCTAAGAACTAGTGAGTGATAGAGCAGGCAGTCCAGCTACAACATCTGCACATGCTTTGATATGAAAAGTCTGCTACAGAATAGTTGCCCCAAATCACCTGGGCCACACCTGAATTGGCCCTGCTAGACAAGTGTATGCAGAATAAAAATTGAAGTCTTTTGGTTGGGAAATTGGTTTTGTTTTGTTTTGTTTTGGGGGGGGTAGTTTGGGGAGGAGGGGGTTGAGGGCATGGGCTGGTGCCAAAACACAGGATGTCAGGAATTTTAAAAGGTAATGGTACAAACATCCTTGGTTTTCTTAGACCCAAGACTAGGAGAAATGTCATGGTAGTGACCATGACACAAAACCACAGCATAGCACAACAGGGCTTTCCTGACATTAACAGAGGAGGCAAGTGACAGTGGACAGTCTCCCACACCACTCGTCAACAGAACCCACAGTGATGGCCTAGTGGCACATGAGCAGAGGTGAGGCCAGTCCAACAACTGGCTAAGCAATGCCATACAGTTAGTCATGAATTCCAAGACCGTCTTGCCCATCTGCATCAAGCGACAAAAGGAGAAAAAGCATAGAGAATCACATGTGGGAAGTTTTATGAGCCCAATCTACAAGTGAAGCATATTGTTTCCACTCACATTTCACCACCTAAAACTCAGTTACATGGACACATCTAACTGCAAGCCAGAATCTAAGAATAGAAATTGTAACTTTGTAACAGTTCAAGCCTGGAGAGGTTCCCAGTTTTCATCCAGCACCGCTCTGCAGCCTGGTTTACAAGCAGAGAACGAGGAGAATTAACATCAATTTCCACTGGGCATTTGCCGGGGTTGACAAATTTAAGAGAGGAAGAAAACAAATCTGTTCCTCTTCTATGCCAATGAAGCTACCAACAAACGATGGAGAGTCATTCACAGATGTCACCACTAGATGGCTCTTTAGGCTCTTCGATTTCCCAAGTTTTGATATGCGATACTTTTCAGTGAAGCAGGACAAAAGGATTTTCCAGTCATCTGAACAGAGATATAAATTGCCTTGTTCTTCCTACTCTCACACAAAGAATGGGTCTGGGCCTGCCTTCACCTCGGGAAGTTTAGCAACTGAGAGTAAAGAGAAGTCAGTACTGTTGAACAGGACATAGAGGATGTCCACAGGAGGCACAGACGGGAGCCCACAAGGCTTGGCCAGAGCCCCAGCTCTGCCCTGAGTGCTCAAGGGGATGGATGTGAACTCACACTAACTCAGTTTCATCATCTGTGAAATAAAGGCTATATTACTACTGTAATTTAATGCAAGTTTTTGGCTTTTTCAAATGCTCTCACAAACACCCTCTACTTGGTCTCCATGACATCTCACCAAGGTCAGCATTAGGCATTACTGGTCCCATTTTGCAGTTGGGGGAGCTAAGGGACTAAAAGGAAAATTAATTTGCCCAAGATCACAAGGCAACTGGGGGCAGATGCTGAACTCGTGACTCTTTCCAAGTTGTGTTCTTTGCCTTGTGTGTATGATTGCCAGTGCTCTGAGTCCCTGGCTCTTTGCTATGACATAATGAAGTAAGCGGGACAAGTAATGTCTCACCACAGTTCCTGGGTTCCATGTTTTCCTTACTCCCTCCAAGTCTAGCTGGAGTGCAGAGTTAAGCCTATGTTATGAAATAAAAATTAAACAAGAAGAGGAAATGACATCAAACCCTCTACAACTCAGCTAATTAGTTGGACACCACTAAATAGCCAACAGGAATGTAGTCTTCCTCAGACTCCAGATGAAATGGGAAAAAACTCACAGCTGAAGAGGGGATTACATGCTCTCACCATGTGAGTTTCAGTTTTCACTAATATTTACTGATGCCTTGCACACGGCAGACACGATGCCAGTGGCTGTTTATATTTTAGTTCATCTTACAGCCACCAGCAGAGACACCAGTCTTGATTTGTGAACAGGCATTCAAAAATGGTCAAGTGACTAACTCGCCCAGTGCTTGTGAGTAGCAGGATTGGTTCCATCCAAGTGTTAGAAATAACAATTCCTACCCTTGCCTGGGAATCTGCTAGGGGGCTGGCCCTTTGCCAGTAGCTATGTACATGATTTCTAATCATCAACCAACCCTGAAAAGCAGGGACTATTTGTATTCTCACTCTCCAGAAGAGAAAACCAATACTTAGTGAAGTTCAATAACTCCACCAGTGGCATCCCTGGGAAAAGACAGAAGCAGAATTAAGCACAGGTCAGCCTGGGTCTGTGCCTAGTGCGGTGTGGCAACTCCAGACCCAAGGGTCACTCTTGTTCCTTTTGTGATTGTTCCCATTTTCCACTATTTTTCAGCTTGCTTTCAGCAGCTGGTGTGTGGTAACATACAGGAGCAAAGAAAGGTAAGGCCCTTGCACTGAATTGTGGCCCTGCCCATGGAAAGGATAGTAATTAAAGTCATGTTGCCGCACTTCCTGTTTCCTCACAGCATTGTGTGCGCAAGAATGGCTTTTCTTACGATGTTCTGGCAGCAACCAAGACCCAGGCCCGTGCCAAGGTGATTCAGATTCTGTCTGAGTTCTGGGCTACAGTTCAAATGTGTCCCGAGTTTCTCGCAACCACTTCATTCCCTGCCATGCATTGAAGTCCTGTTGTTATGGACAGAATTGATTAAGAGATCAGATTCTGAGCAGCATTCTGCACCCAGGACTCGGGTGTCCAGGGGCTCCCCGGGAACAGCACTGACCATCCACCACTGAGCCCTCAGAGGGAGGCCAGCCCCCTGCCAGGGGAAGGAGGAGACACACTAGCCAGGAAGATGCATACTCCTGGCCAGCCGCTGCTGGGGGTCCTTTGTGGGGGAGTTTGTTTTGTCTTCTAGGGTAAAGTCTCACTCTGCCATTGCTCCTTTATGAGCCAGCTCGTGTGAAGGGACTGGTTAGTCACGGTTTCTGAGTCATTGTGGAGGGATGGGCCTTTCTCAGTACCAGAGCTTCCAGTGACCTTTTAAATCCCGAGATGAAAATCCAGGGGCATTCAGAGCCCTTCCTCACTCAGTGCAAAGAAGGGAGGGACTGAGAAGTTCAAGCTCTCTGCTGAGGCCCCTTGGGGCAATAATGGTAACAATAGTAATTACCATTTACAAGTGGTCTTTATACAATTCTAGGGTCTCTCCATATGTTATGTAATGCAGCCACAACACTATGTGATATCATCATTGCCATTTGATGGGAGAAAAAACGGGATATCTAGCATTCCCAACCCCATTTATTGAAGAGACTATCCTTTCCCCATTGGAGTCTCCTCAAGAAGTCTTCTTGGCTCCCTAATCAAATATTAGCTGACTATATATGCATGGGTTTATTTCTGGGGTCTCAGTTCTATTCCATTGGTCTATGTATCTGTTTTTTATGCCAGTATTATACTGTTTTGATTACCATAGCTTTGCAGTACAGTTGAAATCAGGAAGTATAATATCTCCGGCTCTATTCTTTCTCAAGATTGCTTTGACTCTCTGGGGTTTTTGTAGTTCCACACAAATTTTAAAGTTGTCTGTTCTATTTCTGTTAAAAATGCCATTGGAAATTTGATAGAGATAGCATTAAATTTGTAGATTGTGCTGAGTAGTATAGACGTTTTAATAGTATTAATTCTGCCAACTCATGCGTATAGGAGATCTTTCCGTTTATTTGTATCCTCTTCTATTTCCTTCATCAAAGTTTTCTAGTTTTCAGTGTGTAGGTCTTTCTGTTCTTGTTAATTTGTTCCTAAGCATGTTGTTCTTTTTGATATTATTGTAAACGGGATTATTTTCTTTGTTTCTTTTTCGGATAGTTCACTGTTAGTGTATAGAAACATGGCTGATTTTTGTATGTTGGTTTTGCACTCTGAAATTTTATAAATTTTGTTCATTAGCTTTCACAGCCTTTTTGGTGGAGTCTTTAGGGTTTTCTACACATAAAATTATGTCATCTGCAAATAGAAACAATCTTACTTCTTCCTTTCTGATTTGGATGTCTTTGTTTTGTTTTTGCCTAACTGCTCTGGCTAGGACCTCCAGTACTATGTTGAGTAGGAGCAGTGAAAGTGGGCATCTTTGTCTTTCAGCTTTCAGCTTCTCACTGTTGAGTATGATGTTAGCTGTAGGTTTGTCACATATGACCTTTATTACATGCAGGTATGTTCCCTCTGTACATTTGTTGAGAGTTTTCATCCTAGGATGATGTTGAATTTTGCCAGATCATTTTCTGCATCTATTAATATGATCATATGACTTTTATTCTTCATTTTCCTAATGTGGTGTGTCACATTTATTGATTTGCATATATTGAACCATCCTTACATCCCCGGAATAAATTCCACATGATCATAGTATATGACCTTTTAGTGTACTGTTGACTTTGCTAATATTTTGTTGAGGATTTTTGCATCTGTGTTCTTCAGCATGTTGGCCTATAGCTTTCTTTTCTTTTAGCCTTGTTATATTGCTATGGTATGTGGGTACTGCTGGCTGCATAAAATGTGGCTGGCTAGACTGCATGATCAGGTAGGGCACAGGTTGTACCTGTAGTTGGGTGGGATTACAGGTTAGATTCCATGCAGGCGCTGCTGGGTGTGCTCTCCTGAAGGCTGGACTTGCTATTCAAGATATTTGATGGAGTGAGGCTGCAGATTATGCTTAGCAATCAACCTAGGCTCTGAGACTGGGCAAGGCGGGTGTGCTCAGAATCCCTAGTTAGGTAAGGCAACAAGCTGTGCTCTGAAGTTAGGCAGGGCTGCTGGCTTTGCTCCCTGACCAAGCAGGGTGATCAATTGAGCTCTAAGCCTGCCTGCGGTCTCTGGCCAGGCTCTCTTATGGAGCAGGACTGAAAGCTATGCTCAATAGTTAGTCATGTCTGCTAGCTTGCAGACCTGTCTGGGCAGGTCCATAGAATGGGATTTACAGCTGTGAATGCAAAGTGGGCAGAACTGGCCAGACAGGACTATTGGCTGGGCCCTACAGATAGGTAGAATCCCTGGCTGGGTTTTCCACTGGGGAGCCACCACCAGCAGGAATGCAGTCAGCCAATCCACGTTCTAACTGCTGTGAGCCTCTCCCTCTTCTCAGTCTCTAGCTAATCCCTGGGGGTCTAGCCCTGAGGGAATCACTGAGTGCCTCAGTGATCCCATAAGATCAAAGTAGGCCTCCTGGGAAGCATCTCAGAATACTAGAGGAGCTGGATGTCCACCTTAGGCTCTCTTTTCCCAGAGGAAACACGGTAGGCCCAGGGAGACCCTCTAGGTGGGATACTGTGCTGGCCTGGGAGGGTCATTTGGTCAGCTTAGTCATGAGGTCCTAAAGGCAAGTGTGAATTGGACTTGGATGTGTGCCAGGAGGAAAACAGAATGAGAAGGGCACATGGGACATTCAGGGTTGTTAAACTCCATTAATGGTGGTTCCATATGAAGCAGTATTCTCATACCAAGGCATCTTTGAGTCTACTTGAAGAAATGCCTGTAGGTGCCAGGAATTTGGTAGCAGGAAGGACAATAGCAAGGAGGGCCAGAAATCTGTTTCCATGATAAATATTTGAGTCCCTGAATGTCAGACACAGATGGTTCCAGAGGTATAACAAAGAACAGGACACACAACACTTGCACACACAAGCCTAAAGTCTAGCAAAAGGAAAGGTGCCAGCCCCAGTTGGGCATCTTAACAGACCTCCAGACCCAGTGAGCTTCAGTGGAAGAAAACAGAGCAAAAACCACGCTTTACAGATCAAGCACACACCAAGGAGGGTCCAGAAAAGGCTGTGCCATCTTGAGCATGCTTGCCTGCTTCCCCACTCCCACCATGGGTACCAAGGTAGCAATTAGATCCACCTCTTGGTGAGGAGCAGATTCCCCATGCATTGTTAAGATAAATTCTTACTGGTCCAGACACTGAATATATGCAGCTGAGTGCAGCTGGGTGCGATGAAGTTCAACAATAGCCTCAGAGTACATAGCAAGTCGTGGACACAACACTCTACCAAACACGCCTCATTCTGACCAAGCCCGAGGCAAGGAAGAGTCTACCGAGAGATCTTCCCTCAAATTATGGCCAGCTTCCAGGGGTTTTGTTACATCTGTACAAAGCCCCTTTCCTAGTATTCCCTGCAATAACATGATATAAACATGATCTGGTTACATAGGTCTTGTTTAAGCACCAAAAAACACTGATGGCACAATAAATAGGACTAAAATTTTAATGGCCATAGAGTTCATTATTTTATTAGTTTTCTAGGGCTGCTGTAACAAAGTACCACAAGCTGGGTGGGCTTAAAACAACAGAAATTTATTATCTCACAGTTGTGGAGGAAGAAGTCTGAAATCCAGGTGTTGGTATGGTTGCACTGTCTACGAAGATGCTAGAGGAAGGTTCGTCCTAGCCTCGTCTAGTCTCTGGTGTTTGATGGACAATCCCTGGCACTCCTTAGCTTGCACACACATCAATCCAGTCACATGGCTGTCTTCTCTCTTCATGTCATCACGTCATCTTCCTGTCTGTATCTATCTCTGTGAACAAATTTCTTTTGGAAATTTGGTGTCTTTTCATAAAGGCATCAGTTATATTGGATTAGCGCCCACCCTAGTAACCTCACTTTAGCTTGATTACCTCTGTAAAGATCCTGTTTCCAAATAAGGTCACATTCTGAGGATCCAGGAGTTAGCGTTTCAACATATCTTATTGAAGGAACACAATTCAGCCCATAATATTTATTATGGGTAATAAATGGATCTTGAACCACTTGCCAAGATCTAGCTATATACTGGTCTCCCACACACACAGACACACTTCTCTCTCTCTCTCTCTCTCTCTCTCTCTCTCTCTCTCTCTCTCTCTCCTTCCCTCCCTCTATGCCTTTACATTCTTTGGGAAAGTACATATGATTTTTATTAATTTGGAATATGCTTATATGTAGATCACATCACCTTTTAAAAGTAAAAAAAAAAAGCTACCTATACAATTCATTTAGCAATAAAACTATCTAGTACTTTGTGACATCTTTCAGATTATTTTGTTTCTTCACTTCCATAAGGACACTGAATATTTCATTGTGTCAACTGCTCAACTCAATTTTAGACTTATTAAGAACAGGGTTTCTCCTTATTGCTGATCTCACAGAGGAAAATTCTTGTCACACTCTATATATGGGACAAATTATTGAGAGCACGTCACAACATCCTCAATGCCTGCCACCAAATGCACTGCTCCAGGCAAAACAACTCTGTTCTTTGGTTTGATAAAATTGCTATTATGGTTGTTATCCACACACATAATTCCACCACAATTAGGGTTCCTACAGAATGGGGCTCTCCTTGTACAGTAGGTCCTTAACAAATAGTGACATATGATTATTTGGGCAATTGACAAGTTTGGGGTGAAGCTCAAATATGTAGATGAATGGGAAGTTTGGTTTTTATTTCTAAAGCACCGTAAACTTCATCCAGTAATCATTGATAACATGGTACCATTGCCGGATTCCAGAAAGTGACGAGAAAGCAGAGGCAGGTACCTGCCCCCAATGGAGGAAGCAGAGGAATAACAAGTGTTATAACAGTGTAATTAATTGCTATAAAGAGAGTAAGCCTGGGGTTTTGGAGTATCATAGATAATTCCAGAGTAGAAGTGCTTAACTGATCTAGGGAAGTTAACAAGGTCAGTAGAAATTAGCAAGCAGAGAAAATGAGGCATACACCCTAGGCATAGGTAGGGCAGGAAAAAATTCATGGAGGTGATGTGTGTATGCAGCATTCAAGCACCTATCTATAATTAGTACTAAACTCCTGAAACACAGGTGATGTAAGGGACTGGTAGGTGAGACTAGAGAGGCTCGCAAGAGCCACACACTTAAGTAAGTACTTTGAACTTCACCTTGAAAGTGACAGGGAGCCACTGAGAGAGTTTAAGGAAAGGAATGATGGCACTAAAGTTGCTTTTTAAAACAATTACCTCAGTGAGAGAGATGGTGAAGATGGACTAAGGGATGGTGACTTCACAGACAGCAAAGTCATTAGGAGATCGTTACACTAGGTTAGGTGGGGGTGATGAGGGCCCAAACTAAGGAAGTGACATTGGCAAAGAATGCTGAGGAGACACACAAGAGTAGCTTAGAATAGCATCTTTCGAACAGCAGGCCCAACTCATTAGTGAGTCATAAAAGCCATATAGTGGAAAATAGCCAGGTTTTATTAAATAGAAAAGAAAGTATCAGCGTTTCACATAGCTCCTAAGAAGAATCTTGGCTTTGTAAAGAAAAATAATAATAATAATAATAATAATAATAATAATAATAATAATTTCAATTATCTGTTGAATAGACCATTGAATATTAATATAGATAATATAATAATGTCTAAATTATTAAATATGAGTATGTTTGTATGGCTGTGAATTCATATGGATAGGGATATGGATATATTGAGAGGTAACATAAAATGAGGTTTTTCTGAAGGTCATGAATAAAAATATTTGAGACATACAGACTTAGAAGCTAGTATGAAATAGGCCTAGGTAAGAGTTGGGTCAGGATGACAGTCACTACGAGAAGAGTGTGGCCAGGATGACTGTGGGCTACACCAGTTGTGTATGTGTTCCATTTTGGACACAAAGCTTGAAAGCATATGAGCCCCACCCTTCCAAGAGAAGTCTAGAAAATAGGTGGTGAAACGGGTGTAGGATGGAAGAAAGCCAAGCAGGGCTAGACTTGGGGGTCATCAGCACATTAAGTGATGGCTGAAGCTTTGGGAACAGCTATCATCACCAGAAAAGAATGTGTAGAGTATAAACAGCAAATGGCAGCAACGAGAGGAGCCAGGGTCGCCTGGTGTATGAGAGTTCCAGCAAGAAGTAGGCATGGCCAGGGGCACCCGGGTGGCTCAGTCCATTAAGCAGCTGATCTTGGCTCAGGTCATGATCTCATGGCTCCTGAGTTCAAGCCCCAGGTCGGGCTCTGGGCTGACAGTCTGGAGCCTGGAAACTGCTTCAGATTCTGTGTCTCCCTCTCTCTCTGCCCTCCCTTGCTCACACTGTGTCTCTCAAAAATAAATAAATGTTAAAAAATTTTTACAAAGAAGTAGGCATGGCCAGAGAGTTAGAAGAAAACCAAAAGAAAATGAAATTCCACAAAACATAAGGAGGAGAGCTTCAGGAAGGTGGAGCCTCGTTGTTCAGATGCAGCACAGAAGCCAAAAAAGCTGAAGGCTACAGACCTCATGGTTGGTGACTGAGGCTTCAGTGAGAGCAGTTTTGGGGAAACAGTGGGCAGAAGTGAAGTGGCCCTCTGTCCTAGTTTGCCCAGGACTGAGGAGCTTCTTGGAACTTTCAGTGCTAAAACTGAGATGCTCCCATGCAAACTGGGGTAATTAAGACCCCAAATAGGCAAAGTTTAAATAGTAGGTGAGGTGGAGGCAAAAAAAATGTGGATTCTTTTCTTGAGAGAGTCAACTCTAAAAAGAAGACAGATTAATATCTAGAGAAGAGTTTTTCACTTCTTTATTCTCCTTGTTTCTTATTTATAACCCATACTAAAGGCTTATTTCTAGGATGAGGAACCTGTGAGGGTGAAGCTGAAGACATAGAAGACTAAAGACGATTGATGGAGAAGCATCGTATTCTCATGAGTAGGAAGGGCAGGATGATGAGACTGAAGGAGAGGAGAAGTTCTCCCTGCTGGAGAGAAACACTCCTGTGTGGAAGAGGGGATGAGAAATGGAGGGAGACTTACAACAGATGTTCTCCATCTTGTCAGGGTGTGGGAGTGAGGAAAGGGGCCGGGCAGAGGCGTGAATGGAGATGAGCAATGGCTTGGGACAGCGACTTATAGGATGTAGGAAGACACTAAAACACATTCCAGGCACCAAGGCTGAGCTGGGGAATCATGAATACGCAGCAAACAGTGTAATTATTATTACCAACTAGTTTACAATCACAAGTCTGTCCAAAGTCATAAAACTACATATTATATTTCTGATCTTGAAAAATATCTACATTGTACCTAAACATAAATCTCTACAAACAGTTATGTGGCTAAATAAGAGACAAAAATACTTTCTAACGCAGCCTGCACTAGAAAATGGCATGTGAGAGGAAGTAACAATACATTTAGGCTTTCACAGGACTATTATTAATGGCTGCTACTTACAGCAGGTGGCATGGTCAGACACACATGTGCTCAAACTGGAAGGCAATGTGGGGAGAAGAGGAATCAGACACGGGGCCGTTTGGAGGCTACATAGTGACCAAGCACACATTCTTGGCATCCTGGATAACAGGATGGTTTAGAACCTTGGTATAATGCCAAGTCTGCCTGGTACTAAGAACTAGCCCCTCCTTTGTGGTGGGTATTTTTATAGACCCTAAGCCAAATCCCCACGAGAACTCTTTGTGAAGGTTGTTGTCCACTTTTGCCAACAGGAAGACTGTGTCTCAATACAGCTTAGTTACTGGCATAGCATAGATTAGCATAGATAAGATACAGCTAAGTTGATTGATTTAACCCCTCCCTTCAGCCTTCTTTTCACCGGTAATGAAGATAATAACTACCTAAGCACGTGCCTTTGTAAGAATTAAATGAGACCGTGTCCGTTAAGGTGCCAGGCATCCCATAGACACTATTTATATATTTGTCTAGCATAGTAGCTCTCAGCTGGCAGCCATCTTGCTCCTCAGGGGACATGAGGTAATGGAAATATTTTCGATTGTGGCTACTAGGGGAGTGTTACTGTTATCTAGTGAGTAAAGACCAGGGGTGCAGCTAACCATTGTATTATGCACAGGACAGCCTGCATAGCAATGAATTATCTTCTGCAAAATGTCAATAGCAGTTGAGGTTGAGAAACCCTGCTGGTAGTATGATGCCAGGGACTGGGAACCATACACAACAACAAAGCACAGCAGAGCCTTGCAAGTGGCCGGCAGGTCGTGGTATGAGGACAATCGTGGATCTGGATATTGGACCCATTACTTGCTTTCAACAAGTTACTCAACCTGTCTGAGCCTCTCTTTTCAAATGGGGATAGCAAGAGCACCTACCTGGTGCACTGTTGTGAAGCTCAGTGCCAACACATGGAACACAGTGTTGGTATTATCATTATTAAATGAAAGGCATGGCAAAATACTGGAGACAAATAGTCTGTTTTACTGAACTAGCTAAGAAGGAAGAAGAAATTAAGAAAGAAACACTGCAATGACTACTATAGCCTTAGTCATTGTCACGGGGTTGTTAATATTTTTCTACCATGCAGTTCTGTCCTGGATTGTACTCATCGTAAAGTAGTTTAGATAAATTAAATGACAGTTGAATATTATTCTGCTAACACAATGGAACTAATCACTTGTTATCACTTTTGGAATAAACCCAATGGACACCAAGTTTCTGGAGTTGGAAAAGCTCCCTTCGTCATTAACAAGACTCATTGCTGTATTTCCCGCAGTGCTATCTTATTCAGAATAAAGAGACTTAGTAACAGTATTTAAAGTTGTCTGCCATGGCTTGATACCCATTTATTTCTTGACAAATTCCTTTCTGAAAAATATCCCAGCACTTTTTCACAAACATTAATCTGGATTTTAACATCTTTTGCAGTAACTACTTCCTCACATGTAGATATTCCTAGAATCTATCTTGGCTGCCTGGAACTGAGGCAGCTCTCTTTGCAATGTCATTCATCAGTAAATGACGTCTCCTTACACTTCTTGAGTATTGGTCTTCATGCATTTTCATGGCAGGTCTGCAGAACTAAAGGGCTCCCTCTTTTCTTTCCAGCTGCTTATTCACCACCCAGTGTTTCCTCCTTTGCCCCTCAACCATCCTGGTAATGCCATATGTCCTCGCTGCCACATCATGCCTGGTTAAAACGTTTATCTGACTTTCCCCTAACTCTCTCAATTAACAGATCAGACTTTGGGGCCCCCTTCAGATTCCAATCATCAAACTGCTATTCACGGAATAGAGACTCCTTTGGAAACACCACACCGTCACCATTCTGTTCTGCGGAGAGGGTGTGGATATAGGGAGTCAGGAAGCCCTGGGAGGTAGAAACCCACCAAGGGGGTTGGGGGTGGGGCAGGGAATGAAACAGGAGGAGAAAGGGTAGAGAGCGTACAGCTTGTAAGGAAAAGGGCAATCACCTGGCAAAGAGGCAAAAAAGAGCATGAGACTCACAATCCTAATGGCTTCCGGATGTATAAGCCATTCATATATGTATATTAAATATGTATACTTGCAAAACCAATCAAGTAGCCCCAAGGAGTTTTATGTATTTTCCCTCTGAGCTACCCACACGCTATGAAGAAGTGGTCAGTGAAGGAATATTATCCCCTTCCTCTCAGACAAGGAAACTTAAATAAGGTGCCTAGTGCTACCCTAGCAAAGTAGCTGACGAATGGGAAAAGGAGAGAAATGGACTCCCGGTTTGGCCAAATTTAAGCCTCCTACATCAGAGATTTTCATGGAAAACTGACAGGAAAAAAAAAAGAGAGAGAGAGCAACAAGAAACCAGAGAAAGAGAAGGAAGGGAAGCAAGGGCTCTGTTAAGAGTGGGAAAGAAATGGAAGAAGGATAATGAGATGGAATAGGAAGGCAGCAGAAAACACTGTCGGAGAGGAGTCCCACACACAGGGACCAGCACAGACAGTGGACCACTGGCCTCCTGTCTTCAGTGACACTCTCATCTAGCAAGGCAAAGAGACCATACTGAGAACCATACTCTAAGAAAACACCCAAATCAATAATATATCTTCGCTCCATTCTTTTCAAGATCAGCTTTAATTCATAATGCACTCAAAGGACGAGAGGGAGGGACCAGCGCACCGCTTGGAAGGGGCAATTACACTAAACACACTGACCTTTGCTGAAAAATTGGAGAAGGGCTGTAGCAACCACCGCTTGCCCCTTCCGCCAGTCCCACCCCATTCCCCAAAGCCCTTCTCGGTTTCTTGGTTGTCTGGTCCAGTAAGAACCTACCAAAGTTTTTTTTGTTTTTGTTTTTAACAGTTGAGGCTGTGATCAAAACAACCCCCAACTCCTCTTCAATTCTTTTTCGTCAGTTTCTTTTATTAAGTGAATATTTTTAAATCCGTTTCATCTCCACGAGCACTTTTCCATCGTTCTCAGGCTTAGGAGAGACCCAGAGGCCGGAGCTCCCCACATCGGTCCCGACCGGGAGGCAACGGTACCTCTCCGTCAGTCCCGGTGCGCCCCCTCCTCCCCGGGCGCTCCTTCCCAAACCCCGTCCGGTCTCCAGAGGCTGGAGTAAGCCGTGCGGCTGTAGCCCGAGGTGTAATCGTAGGACACCTGATGCGGCGGCGGCGGGGGCGGGGGCAGGGCGCAGTCTGAGAAGAAGGGGGCGAAAGACGCCAGAAGGCCGGACGCGTCCTCCCCTCCCGGAGAGTCCGCGGCAGAGGGGTACAGGGGGCGCAAGGGCTCGTTCAAGGTCAAGCCTCCGCGCGGGGCAGCCAGGGGCGGCTTCTTGGTCTGGGGGCAGCCCGGGGCGCTCCAGGACTCGGAGTACAGTAGGCTCCCCACCATCGCAGGTGGCGGCTCAAAGAGACCGGGCTCCAACTCCGGGGGGCCCCGCAGGACGGCAGCTCCCGCGGGGAACACATCGAGAGGCTCTGCGGTGAGCAAGACGCTGGCCTCGGTGCCGGCGCCGTAGTCGGGCCCCAGCAACTCGAAGAACTCCAGGGCCTCGGCGCCTTTCTCCAAGTCGCCCAAGCTCACCCCCGGCCCCGACGGGCCGCCGCCGCCGCCGCCGCCGCCGCTGCCCGCCCGGGACGGCTCGGTGAAGAAGGACGGAGGCAGGTTGCGAGCCCGCAGCGGGACTTTCCTGGCGCCGGGGACCG
>NC_043710.1:63365102-63391260 GCF_006229205.1 Suricata suricatta
GCCCTGGCGCGGCGCGCGCGGCGCAGCCTCCTCGCTCCGGGCCGGGCTCGCTGCTCGGCCTCGCGGGGGAGCTCATTAGGTCTTGTAAGCAAGGGGCGGAGGGAGGGAGAGCGGCTACCGCCCCGGTGGCGGAGAGGAGGGGCTTACTTAGCCTGGGCGGTGAGGTGGGGGGGGGGAGTCGTTTTTCTAGCTTTCTGGGCTTTCTCAAGCTCGTCACTTTAACCCCTTCGTGTCCCTTCTCCCTACGCCGTTTTTCTTGCCTAGCTGCAGCTGCACGAGGCGAGGATTAGATGGCCGGTCCTCAAACTCTAGCTCCTATGCAACCACTCCCTGGCGCAAGAGACTCTCCCTGATGTCGAGAAGGCGAGTCCAGAGAAGTGAGTTTCAGCCCCAGCTTTGGTAACAATAATAGCCACCAGCTACTGGGCGCTGGCTTATTCCAGGCGCTATCCATACATTATCTCATTTAATCTTTGAACAGTATCCCTGTGAAGTGCCTATTATTACTATATAGTCATCTAACAAATGAAGAAACAGCCTCAGCCTCAAACAGAGGTTTGATGCGTTGGCAGCCTAAGCTATATCCAGTCCAGTTCAACACCAAAACCATTCCTAAGTCCTTAACAGAATTTGTGCTCCCTCTTGGCCTCCTCTTCTTCATCTATAAAATGGGAGAAGGAAACTAGGCCCTCTTCAAGCCGTAGCCCTGGTCCTAAGACTCTAATTGGAGTATCTGTAGGACTCTCAAGACCAAAGCTCTTTCTTGACCTTATTTCTATGATACTCTTGTTTCTATTGTTAAAAGTTAATAATTAGCTTATAGTAAATTGAAGCAAGCACTTGGTCCATCTCTTAGTATTGTAGATAGACAGCAGGAGGTAAAGGAGAAAGGAGTCACTCCACTAAGCCAGCAGGTGCTTGAGAGAGGACCCTGTGTGTATAAAACTCTCAGCATCTTAGGACAAAATCTGAATTAGAACCTCTCCCCTAGTTGTCATGCCATGTAAGTTGTCCTTCTGGAACTTCTGTTGGATTTCAGGGATCACCCTGAAGGTCACTTCAACCCAATTTCACCTGGCCAATCCTCTTCAGATAGAGAAAATGAGCAATATGGTAGAGCATGGAAGGTGATTCAGAAAAGACTGGTTTTTCCCCATTCCGTCTTAGCTCCACCACTCGATAGCTTTGTGATTTGAGCTAAAATCCAGATTTTGATGAGTACATGACTTTGGCTAAACCAGCCAACCTCTTTTCTTTCTTAATTTACTCACCTTAAATGCATATAAGGTTGCCCACCTCACGGGGCACCTGTCATACTTAAAGGAAACATCCAGTGAAAAATCCTTATCTGTTGACTCCTGCATAGCCTGTGATGAGTATTTGCCCTTACTTCTCTAAAATGCTAAAAGATGACTCTATTCCCTTATGTGTCTTTTCTGTCACAAGGTGCTCATGAGGATTCAGTGAGATCACATATATGAAGACACCATGATAGAAAAGACATTTAAGGTTGTGATAAAGTGTTTTCTAGTTAAGTTATAATAATTTAGGTGCAGAGTCTGCCCCAGGGAAATGCAGACCATGTCTTATAAGACTCTTTTCATTAAGGGCACGTAGATGACTCAGTCGGTTGAGCATCTGACTCTTGATTTCAGCTCAGGTCATGCTCCCAGGGTCATGGGATTGAGCCCTGCATCAGTTTCCCTGAGCACGGACCCTGCTTGGGATTCTCTCTCTTTCAGTCCCTCTGTCCTTTCCCCACTCACATGTGCACACTCTCTCTCTCTAAATAAATAAATAAATAACTCTTTTCTTTAAGCCTCCATTTTTCAGGATGTAGCAACATGATTTTTGAGCACCCTGAAGGTACAGACTTAACAAAGGAGAAGCCAGAGAGCAGAGCACTCTCCATTTAGGAGATGAAGTAGACACTATCCAAGCCAAATGGTTGAATCAAACTTTTTATTTTTTTTAATTAAGGTGGCCCAATTATAATATTCCTTTCATTAGAGTAACATTAGAGTTTTGTTCTTCATGATTGGGCTGTTTTATTCTTGGTGACATTTGCAGTAAGAAAATTGTGTCAGCCTGTTACCAAATGGTGTTTTTCACCCATTAGATGTGGATGTCAGCACTTACCTTCTCCTTTTTGACACGACCATTCCATAGGCCTCTAGGTCTGGCAGCTAAGAACACTCTTTTTTTCACCTTCTTTCAACTGAGCAGCTCTTACAAATCCCTAGACACAGACTGCATATGGCTTTACATTTAATTGATATCTTTAGTCTGAAAAATCTCTCTTAATGTGTAGAGAGTTAACTAAGCCCTAACATAATCATATTCAAAATAGATGGAATATGAAAAGTTTCATATGTAAAATCCCTTCATTTCCAGATCTTTGGAGTTTTAAGCTCAGAAATGGTTTGGAGTTAATATGGCCAGATTCAAATTCTTGCCTGCCACTTGTTAGGTGAATGTCCTTGGACAAGTCAGTTCATCTTACTAAGGTTCAGTTTCCTTATCTGAAAAATGTAATGGTCATAACTGTTCTCAGAGTCTTTGTGAGAATTACATGACGTAGCAGGAAAATAATACCTCTGAGTCTCACTTTTTTCCCCGTAGGATAGAGATCATCTCAGCTCCTCAAGGTTTTTGTGAGTTGATGCATATGAAAGCTTCTGGCATGAAACAGCAGCTCAACAAATTTTCATGTTCTTGACTCCTTAGACCTCACCAGTTTCTTAACAACACATTACTCTATAAAATCAGCATCATTTGTTCTCCCCCCCCCAAAAGTTGATTATTTTCAAATTCAAGAGAGCAGCTATACTTGCTGGCTATAGACCCTTATAATGTAGCAGAGGAAGAGCTGAAATTAGAGCCTGAGATTGGAGTCCAATCTTGCCTTTTATTATCCAACTGATTATAGGAAAGTCACTTAACCATCTGAATCCCTAATGTTTCCATCTATAAAATGGGAATAATAATGTGAGCCCATTTGATGAGGTTGTTGTGAAAATCCATGTGGGCAAGTGGAAATTCTTTGTCAACATAAAGCTCTATAAGACATATAAGATGTTCATGGCTTAAAAGTTCTATTGCCTGATTCACAAAATTGGTCCTTAGACATAAAATATCCATCGAGTCACAGATTCATTCAGATATTATTGACACCAACAATGTTGGGATTAGTACTAGGGAATACAAAGATCAGAAGCCATGCTCTTTACCCTTTCTGATGGAAAGGCAGACATACAAACAAGTCATCATAATATAATGTAACACATGTCTCAATGGAAGTAAATTAAAGGTGCAGTAGTTGATGGGATCAAAGGACCCACCAGTCTGCTCAGAAAAGTCAGGGAAGACTGCATTGACAGGTAACATTTGAGCTAAGACTTAAATGATGCATTTGAGCGTACCAAGAAAACAAGCAATATCTCTGGGAACAGTCTGAGCAGAGGCATGGTTATGTGAAAGTAAGGGTGTTTATATAAAACTATAGAAAATAAAGTAATAAAGAGTAACTTGAAATAACTAATACCTGAAGCCAAAATAAAGCCTTAGAGCTTCTAATATTCAACTAAATTGTACATGAGACCCCATGGTCTCAGTTTCTTTCCCCCTTGATCTACTTTCCTTTGGGGAAGAGCTCTATCTGGGATGAAATTAGCTTTTAGCAGTCAGTGGCCAGATCCTGCCAGGCCCATCAGCCCCTCCTCCTACACCCTGAGTGAGCACACTCACTTGAATGGCTTTGACATCAATACACTTCACTTCTTATGGGGCAAAGGGACCCAGCCCCAGCCTGCGTAAGGGCCTCTCTGCAGAGCTCCAAACTAGAGCTCCTTTGCCCCAGTGATACCTAATGCTAAGCAAGTGGGATTAGTCTCCTTGGGAACCAAGCCCTCCAGGGGCTCAAGGGCTGAACTGCCCCAAACCGTTTGCGAGAATTGAGATTTCATATTGTTCTTTTACACTTGGATTTTAAGACATTACTTAGACAAAAGCCCACCTGAGAGCTGCCTCCTTTCTTTTGGGTAAATATAGCAGCAGGATCAAGAGCTGACTTACTTATTTTGTTTTCCTCTTTGTAACTTTAATCATACTCCCTGCAGGACAATCTTAGTCCTCAGAGATGTCAGGAATGCACATTCATAAAGGGAAAAATAATTATGCATCTTTTCTCCCCCTCCATCCCCCCATACCAATTTCTCATAGCAATTTTTGAAACCTCAAATAAAATAAATCAATTCCTCAGTTTCACCACACAATTTATTAGTGTCATTTTCTTCATGAAATAACATTATCTCACAAATTGAACATGCCCAAGAGCATATCTCTTATTTTGCTAGTCATCCTTTCCTCCTGCAAACCACTTTCTACTAACACTAGATCTTAATTTCCATCTTAAAATATTAGATGTTATTCTGGTTATCTGTAGTTGTATAGCAAACTACTCCAAAACTGAATAGCTAAAAACAAACAACATTTTATTATATCTCACAATACTATGGATTAGTACTTTGAACAGTGCTTGGCTGGGTCATCCTCTATGGCTGGTCTGGAGGATCCAAGATGGTGTCATTCACATGACTGCACCTGTGCCCACATATGCTGGACTCTCCAACAGACTGGTCTAGGAGTACTCAGACGTCTTATATGGAGGCTCAGGGATCCCAGAGACAGTGCTGCGAGTGGCCTCATGTGGCGCCCCGCAGGCTTCTTTCGAACCAGCCCCAGAATTCCCAGAATGTCATTTTCACAACATTCTGTTGATCAAGCAAGTCACTAAGACTAGATCAAATTCAAGGGGAGAGAAATTAGAATTCAATCCTCCTGGAAGAATTGTTGGGGTATGTCTCTTAAATCTCTTTTAATCTATATTGCCTCCATTTTCGGTTTTCTTTGCAATTGGTTTATTGAAGAAACTGGTCATTGCCTTGTCATCTTTCCTGCCTTCTGAACGTGGTTAGTTGCATTCATCTCCATGGTGTCATTTAACATGTTTCTCTAGTCCCTGTTTCCCGTAAATGGGAAGTAGAAGAGGCTTGATCAGATTCATGTTCTTTTTTATGCTATAGTATGCACATGTGCACACACAGTATAGAATATATACTACAATATGTATAATACTTTCATAACAATGCCAATGTCCTTAGTAATAATTACTGCAAATAATTCTTTTTCTTTCCTTCTTTTTCTTTTTTCCATCCTTTTGTCCTTCAAACATATTCCACTAGTGAGGAACAATCTAATTACTATGTTTTAAATTCACTCCAAAAAATCCTATGTGGTTATGTCACCAATTCAATACACCGGTGGGTTCACTTGTTTTACTTTGTTTTATATAAAATTTTCTGTATAAATCTTTAATTTTGTTTTATAATTTTTAAACATTTACATGGTTTTGACATCAAAACTGTACCACAAAACATAGTCAGGAAGGGCTAGCTTCCATTGTAGCCCCTATTTTGTCCCCTCTTTTTATAGGTTATCATTGTTGTTGTTTTGTTTGGGTTCAGGCTTATTCTTTGTTAGATAATCATATTGTTATTATATATGGTTTCCTCTACCTTGTTTTTTTTACTTAACAATAATATATCTGCATTCCTTTTCCAATTGTGTAATATTCCACTGGGTAGATCTACCACAGTTTATTCAACCAGTCCTGTTATGATTAACTTAGCTGGGTTTTCCCCCCAAACCTCTTATATCACAAAAGTGCCACAATGAATAGCTTCGATGTAAAACCAAGATCTAACTACTCATCTGGTTCTCCTTTCATGGTATCAGTGTAGTTATGATTTGCTTAGGATAAAAAGAAGGATCCCTGCTGCTAGAGCCAGTCAGGTATTTCTTTCAAGGGTTCCCATTAAGAGGAAAATATAAAATGGAGTGAATAATCTTCATACATAACAGCTGTGGCTAATCATGGTAAGAATGGCCCCGGTGAATCACTGATTCCTGAGTCGAAGCCCCTTTGCAGTGTGACATTGAAACTCTTCCCATGCGGTTTATTTCTCCACATCTTTAAGTCTGTGTTGGAGATGACACACAAGTTCCAAACTTTTGCAACTTTCAGCACAAGAGATTTGCAGCTTCCACGTTCATACTGAGACCCCCGACACTATGAACAATCCCGGGAGAATCAAGTCACTCCTGATGACAGGCATGCCAGTGAAGCCATTCTGCACCTTCCAAACCCAGTGAAATCATCAGATAACTGAAGCCACATGAGTGGTCCCAGGAAAGACCTGTAAAAGAACCACTCAAACTGCCAACCTATACAACCATATGAAACAATAAACTTTAGTTCTAAGGCAATAAGTGTTGTGATGGTTTGTCATGAAGTAAGTTTCATGGGCTATTTGTGAAATAATAGCCTTCTCTGCAGAAGAATAGCCCCATACTTCAATAAACCTGTCAAGCAACTAAACAGAAAACCTTGATTCTAATGGAATACCTTGGAAATATCTCTTGAGTGAGATAATCCCTGCACTACACAGGAAACAGCAGATGTTGACGAGGATGCAAATAAAGGGGAACCCTCTTACACTGTTGGTGGGATGCAAACTGGTACAGCCACTGTGGAAAACAGCTTGGAGTTTCCTGAAAAGGTTAAAAATAGAACTATCCCACCACTCAGCAATTATGCTACTAGGTTTTTACCCAAAGAACACAAAAATACTGATTCAAAGGAACACATGCACCCCAATGTTTATAGCAGTATTATCAACAATAGTCAAATTATGGAAAGAGCCCAAATAGCCACTGATTGATAAATGGCCCTATGGCCATTACTCAGCCATCAAAAAGAATGAAATTAAAAAAAATAATGAATCACTAAATTCTAAATTCTACATGTAAAACCAATTTTACCAAATATATTAACTAACTAGAATTTAAATAAAAACTTGAAATAAAACATAAAATAATGCGAATAAAAAAAAGACAATCCCTCAATTAAAAAACAACAACAAAAAAAAGCTAATCCCTGCCCTGCCTATTTCAATTGAGATAATGCATATGAACGTGAGGGCACTAGAAAGCATCCTACCAATGTCTGTTTGTCCAATTTTTTAAGGTTTGTTTTTTAGAGAGAGCAAGCTTACACTTGCACAAGTGGGGGAGGGGCAGAGAGAGAGGGGGCCAGAGGACCCCAAGCAGTCTCCACAGGGAGCCTGATGCAGGCTTGAACTCATTAAATCACAAACCACAGGAACCACCTGATCTGAAGTTGGACTCTCAACTAACTGAGCCACCCAGGCACCCTGTCCAATTTTTTTTTAATGCTATGAGCTTTTCAGAATATTGCTAAACCATGGCAGCAAGCAGTACATGTATAAAAACATTACATTCTCCTACCCTAGATAATCACTAAGTCAGTGTTTCCTAAACTGTGTCCTCCATCTCCTGCTTGTTACCAATGATTGATTGCTCAGGCCATCTCTAGTGACTTCAAAGGAAAGAAGAGCTGAAATAATATTGTGTGCATATATTTCATAAATTTTAAATTAAAAATTAATCATGACTTTCACAGAAATCACAATTTATTCTTTTTCTTAAGAGAGAGCATGTGTGCAAGCAGGTGCACAAGTGGGAGTGGGGAGCAGGGGGAGAGAGAGAATCTTAAGTAGCCTCCATGCGAGGCTTTCAGATTTCATGATCTGAGCTGAAATCAAGAGTTGGCAGCTTAACTGACTGAGTCACCCAAGTGCCCCTCAATTTATTCTTTATAATCACATCCTAGTTATTACACAGGTATTATAAGGACTGCATATATTTGTTCTAGCTAAATCATGTGACCATTCAATTAATAGAGGTGCTTTTCACCTCATTTTTATGCAATTGACACATTACAGTTTTTGTTGGTCACATTTTCACTCTCTTCATTATTAATATAATACATCTGGATGTCAAATCTACGAAAGCAGATCATTAGATTCAAAGCAGTTTTTGTAGTACTAAATTAGTGAGAAAATGTAAAAAACTTTATAAATGTTATATGTAGTGGATAAGACAAATGAAAATATAAAATGCATATACTGGCATAAATGTATCTGTAAGCATAATAATATATAAAAGCATGGCAAAAGAAAAGATAAAGGAAGAAGAAATTTGGAAACCAGCTGATTTGGGCCAAAGAACCCAGGAAAGCTTTAGTATTTAAGAAAGCAAGAGTGAGGAGAGGCACTGATAATAGGAGAATTGTTTGAAAGTGTGGTTAATAAGGAGTTAGGTTCTAAGACCCCTTCCCCACCCCATGCAGCCACATAACATCTCTCCTAATTGGATTTGAAAACAAGATTTTTATCTCCTATGGAACTGAACCAGAATGGTTCTAGTCTAAGGGATTCCATGTGCAATGGAGAGTGAGCAATGAGACATTGTACTGAAAACAGGATTAAATGAGGTTCCACATTATGAATAATGACCCTCAGCCTTTTCAGCCAGTCTCTAGAATGTTTGCAGCAGGTTACCTACTCCTCAATCTGGAAATGAGAGTTGTCTTCTCTGTGCAGTTAATAGTACAAGAGAAAAAACTGGGTGGCCTTCCAGTAAGCTTTTTAGTTATCCACTCTTAAATATAAATTGTCATTCAAGGTTCATCAAATATTTGGGCAATGTCTTTAACATGGATGGCAGAGACAAACAAACAAAAACAAAACAAAACAAAAACCAAAACCTTGGGAGATGAGAATCCCAGAGAAAACTGACAATGCAAAGAACAAAAGAAAAATCTCTATATATTATAGTTTAAAGGCATAAAAGAAGATTTGAAAGATAAGGGAAAATATTGCAGTAATGAAAGAAGAACTAGATGCTACCAAAAAAGGAAAGGAAATCAAAAGCAAGAAAGAGTTCTTAGAAATTTGTGTAATACATTTTAAAAAGTCAATAGAAGGATTGGAAGATAAACTTGAGGGAATCTCCGAGAAAGAACAAAAATTCAAAGAGATGTTCAATATTAAGCCTAAAGGAATTTCAGAAAAGGGAATAAATAAATCAGAGAAGAAAATATATGAAAGAAATAAAACAAGGAAATTGTGTAGAATTATAAAATATGCATTTCCAAATTAAAAGAAACCACTAAATGCCTAGCAAACTTAATGAAAAAAGACTCACACCAAAACACATTATAAATTTTTAGAATATCAAGGAATAAAAAGCTCTAGAGAAAAATAAACATTATGAGCAAAAGATAAAAATAAAATGGAATCAGAATAACATTAGACTTCTCATTAACAACACTTGGAAAACAATGGAGCAATGAACTTAAAAATATAACAGAAAATTATTTTCTACTTAGAATTCTATACCAAACCCAACGGTCACTCAAGCATGAGCATAGAATAGCCACATTTTCAGATATAGTATCTTATAAAATTATCTCTCAAGAAACTTTTCTCAGGGAACCACTGAATAATGTGCACCATGAAGAAAATAGAAAAAAGGAGTATCCAGAAAATAGGAGATCCATCATGAGATAGAATCAATAGAATTCCCTGGATGATGACCAAGAGAAGTATCACAACAATAGCCAGATAGAGACTGAGGGATGACAATAAGTCCAAATTTAAACAGGAAAATGGAGAGTTTCGGGAGAAGGAGGGGATGTCTCAAGAAAAATAAATGGAAATGATAGATATACTTATGTGTTTGACCATAATGGTAGGAGGTGGCAGATACCTTTTCTGTTCTCAACATCCTACCCTGATTCTTTTTTTTTTTTTTTTTGAGAGAAAGAGAGAGACAGTGTGAGCAGGGGAGGGTCAGAGAGAGAGGGAGACAGAGAATCCAAAACAGGCTCCAGGCTCTGAGCTAGCTGTCAGCACAGAGCCCGTCGCAGGGCTCCAACCCATGAACCCATGAGATCATGACTTGAGCCGAAGCCAAATGCTTAACCGACTGAGCCATCCAGGCGCCCCCTACCCTGATTCTTATCCTTACCCGACAGAGTCCACCTACTTCTATGGAGGCTGAATATGACAGACAATTGAACCTCCCTTTTAACTACAGCATGGGCTTCAGATCCAATCTTGGCCAATGAGACATTAAGAGAAATCTCATGGAATTCTAGGAAAGTACCCCCTTACCTATATCCAAAACGGAGATAAAAGCAGAGAAAAGAAAGAGAGAAGAAGAAATATTCCCCTTCCTGCCTTTGTTCATACACAACTGATACTTGGAGCTGTGGCAGCCATCTTGTAACCACAAAGGGGCAAGCAAAACAAACAAACAAAAAATCAACACGCTGAGGTTGGCAGACCAGAAATCTGAAAAGCACATGCTTTCATTATAATGTCACTGAATTAACTAATCCCAGAATTCTCTAGCTGCAAACTTCTTGAAGGGTGAAATAATAAACCTTTGTTAGGCTACTTTTAGTTGGGCATAATGCTACTTGCAATCAAAAGCATTCTAAATGCCGTAAGAAGGTGTTATCATTCTGTTAACCTGTTTAGGGTAGAGTTAGTGAAATGTTCATAGAAAACTAAGATCCCCTCTCCCCAAAATAAGGCAATTATTAGCTTCAGGTAAAACAAAAGCTGTACAAGAAATTTCAATAAAATGTAAATGAGCTATGAAGAATACTTATTAATAATAGAATAATCATTGGATATTAATTAAACCAAACTTTGTGCTGGAACTATATCAAGGGAGGACTGGAAAACAGGTGGAAAAGGTATTAAGTGTTCTATGAGCAATAGTTTCAGGGAAGGTGGCCTTTTGAGGGATAACACAGAAGATAAAAGGGAGAGAAATTGGAATCAGAGAAGGAGACCCTTCATGCTGCAATGCAGATCTGAGACTTCTGAATGGAAAGGACAGAAGAGCCCAGAGCCAGCAGGGAGGGCCTCAGACAGTTCCATAGATCTGACAGAAGTCTCTGTAAGCCCAGAGGAGATGTCTGCTGCAAAGAGGGCTCACTAAAGGAGCACTACACTAGTTAGAAGTAGCTAGGTTTTTGTATCACCACTTCATGCAAGTCATCTTAAGGGGTCGCCTCAATGAGAGCGTGATCTCAGCTTAGAAGAAGAAGAAGAAGCTTGGGGTGCCTGGGTGGCTCAGTCGGTTAAGTAGCTGGCTGACTTGAGCTCAGGTCATGATCTCATGCTTTTTGAGTTCAATCCCTGTGTGTCAGCTCTATGCTGACAGCTCAGAGCCTGGAGCCTGCTTCAGATTCTGTGTCTCCCTCTCTCCCTGCCCCTCTCCTGCTCATACTCTGTCTCTCTTTCTCAAAAATAAATAAACATTTAAAAAAATTATTTTAAGAAAGAAAGAAGAGTAGGAAGCTTGAGCAAGTTAACACCTGAACACTGTCAGCTCACCATATTAGCGTCCTTTCTTGAAGAGGGATCTAGGCAGTGTATCTCCATGTCTGCTGCATAAGATTATTTTGAAATATGTAGATAAAAATAGAAACAAGAAATAGTTTTAAATGTTTTTTTTTTAATTGGGGTGCCTGGGTGATTCAGTCAGTTAAGCGTCAAACTCTTGATTTCAGCTCAGGTCATGGTTTCCGGGTTCACAAGTTCTGCCACCAGCACAGAGCCGGCTTTGGATTTGTATCCCTCTCTCTTTTCCCCTCCCCTGCTTGCTCTCTGTCTCTCTCAAAATCAATAAAAATAAAAATTTTTAAATAAATAAAGTGTTTAAAATAAAATAAAATGTTGAAAGTGAGGGTCAGAAATAGGGATAAGGTGGAAGAAAACTATAATGTTTTTTTTCTTTATAGACCAGGCATTTATTTATTTTAATAACAAATTAAAATCTAAATTTAAAAAGTAATTCTACAGGAGCTTTTTCATTTAGTTCACAATTACTCTATTCCAAATAGAAATGATGACACTATAAATGCTAATTTGTAACAACATTAAGGATATTTCTCAAGTGTTATCTTAGCAACATATTCAGTATCCTGAATAGCCAGGACTAATCACTAATTTCAAGCTGAGATATCAAGACTAGTTTATGTTGAGAATAAGATAACAGCATTTTTAAGAATAGATGAAAGCAGCCTGATTTTTTTCCTTTTAGGTGATGATTGTCTTCACTTACCCAAGAAAGAAATTAAAGGCACATTACTGAGAAATATTTCAAAACTACATCAACATACTGCAATGGAATATTAAGTAGTACTTTCTAGAACCAAATGCAGCTAAAATTAGAATCAGAAGTTCATTCACCATATCTCCCAAATTAAAATATTCAAATATGTTATGCTTGTAAAATTAACATCTGACAGGATGTTGAGTTAGATACCTCTTTATAATTTCTAGGTCTTTATAATTGGGCTGACAGTCACAGAAACCCAGATAGGTAGGTGGGTGGATCAATAGATAGATAGATAAAGAGATAAAGATCCTAAAGTGAGCAAATTCTGGTCTGGTTCAGCTCTTGTTACCACCCTGATCCCAGACTCTTATTCTACGGCTCCATTTCCTTAATGTGTTAGCTGCCATCCTTACGTTGGTGCATGATTGCAAGACAGCTGATTCACTTCCAAACATTACACCACTATTCCAAAAGGGCAAAAGGCCTTTTCCTCAGGAAGCCTTATAATTTTATACATGAATGGAAGCCCATGAAAACTCTTACACTACTCAATGACCAAGGAAACGGATATTACCTTGCTTTGTTTAGACCAATTATAATTTACCCACAGAGCTGGGTAGGCATCTACACTTCCTGAGATGGAAGGGTCTCTGCCTAACCCCCAAACAGATCAGTGTTCCGTTTGCAGGGAAGAAAGGGGAAGGATGGCTGATGGACATACAGTGGACAAGATGCCTTATTTGATCCAAATATCCAGAACTGTCCAACAGAACCAATAAACATTTGATGTCATTCCCAACAACATATAATTAGGAGTTAGAATTTCTAATTTAGTATAAATAGAAAATAAGAAAAATTACCTAATTATAGAATCTGACCTATAGCTGAAGCAATCTGTTATTGATCTGGATATTGTTATTTGGTAAATGTGTGCATATGATTTTATCCCCCTGATACGAAATATTTTTATTACTTTTGAAAGCTGTGTATCTTGCTATTATCTGTGATTAATTTTTTAAAACTTTATTTCATTTGCCCAGAATTGGTGATGTGTACTCATGGGCATGCAGTTTCTTTCTGGGGTGATGAAAACATTCTGGAATTAGTGGTGATGTTTGCTATCTTTGTTAATATACTAAACACCACTGAATCACACACTTTGAAAGAGTGAATTTTCAAGGCCTATGAATTATATCTTTAAAAAATTGGTGGCACTGGGGCACCTGGGTGGCTCAGTCAGTTAAATATCTGACTTTGGTTCGGGTCATGATCTCACAGTTCATGGGTTCAAGCCCCGCATCAGGTTCTGTGTTGACAGCTCAGAGCCTGGAGCCTACTTCGGATTCAGTGTCTCCCTCTCTCTCTGTCCTTCCCTGGCTCACGCTGTCTCTCTCTCACCCTCTCTCAAAAATAAATAAACATTAAAAAAAAATTGGTGGCATGCATGTGTGCTGAGTTTGCATTAAAAAGAAACGAGAAAAATTACACAAGTCCCTGCATGTGGAATGCATCAGGGCACAGCACAAGGCTGCTCCGAGCCACGGAGGTTTATACCAGAATGTGACAAGTGTGAACACTGGAGACATGCAGGGTCTCAGCAAGGCGGGTAACTTGAGCAGCCCTCAGCCCAATATCCGGTACCCCAGACAGAAATGCTTAAAGACCTAGATCCTATTATATGAGGTTGAATTCATTCAATTAAACAGCTTAAGCAGCTCGGATCAGCCGCTGGAACCCTTCTCTGTGGCGTGCTAAAACAATGGCCTAAGGGGCAGCTGAAGTTTGTTTTCTCTTGTGTGAGGCCAGCTGGAGTTGCCTAGCACATGGCCAAGCTGGGGAGGGCCAACATGACATAATTGCATTAAACCTGCCTGTTCTTTCCGGAAAGCATTTCCTGACAGCATCAAGGAGGAAATGAATAAAGGGGGAGCTTCCAAGTCTTAGCATACCACCCTATCTTTCAATCTCCCTCCCCCAATCCCTCAATATCACTTTTATGAAAAGAGAACCTGAATTTAGACACTCCTACCTAAACACTTGTTTTGCTATATTATGCTTGGTCTTTCCTTGTTATTGTTACAGTGACTTTCATTGGGCATAGCATTTGGGACAGCTGAAAATATACTAGGGACCAGGGTGTATGTCTATAAGGTAGAATCAGAGTATCACTAATTCCATTGCACTCTCTGAGAATCCTATTCTACTTTCAAAATTCTTATTAAATGTTAACCTTTCTCTCAAAAAGCTCTCCCAGGTCTTTGTTACCACCAACTCAGGCTCCCATACCTCCCTTCCCCCTGATTTCCTGATGCTTTACCTCAATCTCTTCAATGGCACTTCTTTATTCATCCATCCATTCACTCAACCAGCACTTACTGAGTTCCCACTGTACATCTGAAGTACACTGGGCACCTTCATTATTCATTTAGCCCTCACAATAACACCTTCAGGTAGCTAATATCATCCCCATTGTATGGAAGGCACCTAAACTCACAGAGCTTAGGCACCTTGCTGATGGTAGAGGAGCTGGCACGGACAGCATATAGCTTCAAATATAAATCCAGTGTCCCCATGCCATAAATCAGCTCTTTGTGTATCTATCTCTGCCACTTAAGAAATATCTATTGGGAGGCATCTGGGTGGCTCAGTCAGTTGTGCATCTGATGATTCATGAGTTCAAGCCCTGCATCAGGCTCCTCCCTGACAGAGCAGAGCGTGCTTGGGATTTTCTCTCTCTTCTTCTGTCTCTGCCTCTCCCCCACCCTCTCAGAATAAGTAAATTTTAAAAATTGTGGTAGGCACCATCCTAAGCACCAAAGATATACACCTAATAATTCCTGGTCCTAAGAAGACAGATATATTCCCAACGATTTATTTGAGTCCAACTGTCATGTCAGTTTATCCATTCAGCAGACATTTGCTGAGCACCTGCAGTATCCTAGGTACACCATGCTCTAGGCATGGAGAAATGCCACAGATATGTTTTCTGTCCTCAGGACGGTGTTCAAATAGAGGCACAAGCATATTGTTACCAGAGCATAGAAGAAGTCTTCCTAAAGAACATGACATTGAGTTGTGCTGTAAAGGATAAGGAGAGTTTTTGTAAATACAAGTCTTTAAAAAGGTGGTGGGAAGGCATCCTAAAGAGAGTCCTTGTGAGCCAGGTCATGGAAGTATAAAAGTGCAGAGCAGCATCAGGGTAATTGCAGAAGTTCCATGTCACTGGAAGATAAGGTTTGAGGCAGGGAGTAGAGAGAGACAAGCCCAAAAAGGTGCTTCAAATGCTATGCAGAGGAGCTTAGATTTGATCTTAGGAAAATGGAGAGACCTACTGGGGATTTCTGAGTAGAGGAGCTTAGTTATCTTTGTGTCCCATGGCATGTGGCAAACTGCCTTGTCCATGGTAGCGGTTTTTAGCATTTGTCACTTTCCTGGCACCAGAGAAGACTTTGGCCCCCAACCTGATGCCATGCTCTGTTTATAGAGGGGGAAAAAAATGCCCGTGCTCTTGCGTATAGCAATTTTCTTGCCAGCCCTTCTGCCAAGTCATCCCAGGTCTGAGAGCAATCTTTCTCTTTTATCCAAGGCCAAATTGCTGCCTCCATGTTGTTGTCACTGCTACAGACTCTGCTAATTTCTCCTTGGCGTACAGAAGCTAGTCCAGTAGAAGAAGCTCTAGACTGGGAGATTTAAGGAACTAGTGTGCAATCCCTGCTTTACAAGTACCTAGAGTGTACTCTAGGCCTGTCTCCCATCTATAAAATGGACTGATGATCTCTACATTCCCTTCCAGACTTGAGAATCTTGCCAACATACCTTCAACAGAGCCAGATGGTAGTCATATATACAAAGTTCTGCTTTACCATGTGGCAGAATAATTTTCTGTGGTTGTAATTTGTTTTATTATCCCCATACTTTGCCTAACATCTTCAACCACGACCAACTAACTCTGTGCCCAACTATCTCTATTGCTAGGGATATTTGCACCTATGCCTCAAGAGAGTTTTATGTTGCTAAGCTAGAAGCAGATGTTGCTAAAGTAAACCCTCTCTGTCAGTCTTTTTTTTTCTCTTTATTTTAGAGAGAGAGAGACAAAGAGAGAGAGAGAGAATCTTAAACAGGTCCCATGCTCAGCATAGAGCCCAATTCAGGGCTCAATCACAGGACTCTGAGATTATGACCTGAGCTGAAACCAAGAGTTGGCTGGCTGCTCAACTAACTGAGCTACTCAGGTGCCCCTCTGCCAGTCTGTTTTGAAAACCTAAATGCACTGAGGAAATTAGGCTATTTGTGTCAAATAGGGCCCAGAGGGAAAGGAGCAGTCTTCAGAAGAGAGGGGAAAGAATGGCAAGATTGAGAAATTCTTTCTTAGTATGACTGATCTCCCAAAGGAGTACATTTTTGAGAATGAAAAGTAACATTGCTTATTAGTAATTACACAAGAAGCACAGGCACACACCTGGACGGTCATAAGCAAATGGCATGGTGTAGTCACTCTGTACCACCATTAAACCCAAGAAGAATTGTGGCATCAAGACTCATTGTCCAAAAGACATCACTTACCAATCATCACATTCTTCCTACCGAGCCCAGATGAGCTTAGAAGACTTCTCAAAATAGTACCCATAACACTACTAATCTATTGGTCTTGGCCCTTGAGTTGAAATCTTTTTATTACAGCTAACCTTGTAATAAAAATCATACATAAATGAAATCATGGTACTCTGCCCAGATCCCTTCTGGGAGCTGATGAACCCATCCCCCAGCAGCAGACTCTATAGTCTGCTAATGGCTGATAGCTGGAGCCTTCACCAAGCATGGCCCACTGCTGAGGGAAACTGCCTTGCCCAAGGTCATATTCTCTCCCCGGTGCAGCCCATGACTGCAGGGCTACAAAGGTCAGAACCCCCACCTTGCTTCAGTTTGAGTCAAGCGTGAAAGGCCATCCTAGATCCAGACCTTTCCACAAGATCAGCTGAGGCTGATAGTAGGTCAGCTTCTCCTGCACAATATTGACTTTCTCACTTCCTACAGGTGTAGCTCCAATGAGTCCCCCTCAATCAACCTTCTACACACAACTCTCCATCTCCTGGTCTGTTTCCAGGGATCCCTATCTGAGGAACCAAACTACCTTCTGTGTTGTTAGTAAGAAGTAAACCTCAAGGTTTACTTGTATCTTAAGTAAAATGGGTCATGGGTGTATCTTGAGCCCTAGAAAATACATGCCACTTCACTCTGCAATCAGAAGCGGGTAAGTGCTCTCCTTCTCTGGTCTCTAGTGGAGGAGACAGGGTTGTTATGTAGTTCACAACAGTAAAGTGGAACAAACACTTTTAGAAAGACAGGAGACCAAGGTTTTAGTTCTAGCTTTGCCAATAACTCACTATGATGTGGGAAAGTCATTTCCTCTCTCTAGGTGGGTCCAAATTTACTTGTCTATAAAATATAAAATTTATCATAAAAGTTATGCAAAACTTGGAAATGAGGAAGAAAAGTGAGTCCCACATTCTTTCAGTGCTATGCAGGCACAATGGCCACCCAGAGATTGTCTAGAGTAATGAATTTAATTTTTCTCACAATTTGCTATTAGTTGAAAGTTCCAGATTTAATAAAGTTACTTATCACCTGGCAGAATTTTGCCCAGTAGATATGCAAATTTCTATCCATGGCATCACAGAGACCTATAGCCCAGCTTTTATGTAAACTCACCCTAATATTGCAATAATATGTACCTGGCTTTTTAAATGTTCTTTGAACCAACCATGACATTTTAATAGCTTCTTTGCTAATTCATAAATTAAATAGACTCTCTTACATGCAGTGCATTTATATTTGCCTAAGAGTCATGATTTTACCTTTTTAAAAATAACACTTTAACAGGCTTGATCTGCTCCATGATGCTGAAAGAAAACCAATCCACACACCCATTTTGAGAATTAGGAGATCTCATGGTATCTACACAAAGGCATCCAAGACTTCTTTCTATAAAAATCCTCTGGATTGTGTTACCCAGCAGCACCAGAGTCACCATCCATTGACTACTGTGTGGCTAGGGTAGAGGCTTGGGAAAGAGCAGCCCAGCCAACGCTTAGTGAGAGCAATTTTCCCAAGGTTTCTCAAGGTCTGAAAGGTTTGCAAGTTATATATCATCAGAGTTAGGACTTAAACCCAGGCCTGTCTAGTACTGCAAGAAGCCTATTACTAACACTGCTCATATTTTCATGCCATAGCTCACCTGCCTGCAGTCGTATTGTGTATCACATATGCCCAGCACAAAGTAGGCAGCCAATGTATATTTTAAAAATGCAATTAAAAAAAATTAACTATTCCTAGTAACTAGAACTTGGATATTTCCAAAGGACAAAATCTATTGATGAGCCTCACTTCAGACCATGAGAAAAGACAGACACTTGGGAGCCAGACAGGCCTACATTTCACCTCCTCATTGTCATTTAGTGGCTAATTAATACTGCAACCTTGAACCAGAAATGAAACACCATGAGCCTTGGTTTCCTCTCCTACTACATGTAAATAATTCTCATAGGCTTCTTAGGAGAATTAAAGTAGAAAAAGGAATACGAAAGCACTTAGCATGAGACCTAGCCCAAAGGTGCCCCCACCTACAATGGTCGTCCCCTCTCAGAAGACCCTGGAAGGCTTTGAGGCCTCAGCTGGGCTGCTGCTTCTACCAGCCCCCACTCCAGGCACACAGTGATCAAGGGATGGGAAAATCCCTCTGTTCAAACAGGTGTCACTGTTCTAAATCTACAGTCTCATTTCCTGATCGTGTCTTAATCTGCTCGTCGGTGGTGAAAGTTGATTTCTTGCACATTCTTATATCAGTGGGAATTTCTGCCCTTGGCTGACAGGCATTATGGGCTGGCTTTGACATACAGCCTTACAGGGCCTGAACAGCCTCTATTCTTTCCCAGTCCTGAAAGGGAGCTTTGTGCCAAGGATTCATTAAACTGCACTGCACAGCCCCTTCATAAATGGGGCTCAATAATGAACAGTCGATTTAACTGGAAAAGCTGCTGGAGCTGTTAAATTAAAGGGAAATAAAGTGCATTTTAGACTCAGTCTGCCAGAAGAAATGGTGACCTAAAAGGAAAATCTTCATTTTTATTGAATTGAAGTTTTTAAAAAGTTTAAAATGTCCAGGAAGCTTCCTCGTGACAGGCAATGAGACATAAAGGCTCAGAATGCAGGCTTGAGATAGTGGTGCTTTTTATTCACCATCCCAAAGTGAGTCTCAGGCTCTTAAATGGTGCAAAGGAATGATCTCATTTTGAGAAGAAAATATGAGAAGACTCTGTAGTATGCCACAAGAAGTGTTTTTATAAGTGTTTTTTGGTTTTTCTTAATTTTAAAAAGTATTTTAAGGCCAGGCTTTCTCTTTCATTCTTGGAACATTCAAAGGACCAGGAACCATTCTTTTTGATTTTTCTGCTCTCTTTCAGGGATAAAAATTTCTCTGGGAAGAATCCAATTGTTTGTCCTCACACTACACCTCGGAGTTTTGTTTGGTTTAAGTATTGTGCTCTGATGTCTGACTTAGTAGTCTCTCTTTTAAATCTGAGATTTTCACAAGTATGCATAAGTGTGCCAAAGAATTTTCTTCTCCACCTCTTTTTCTGAGTTATAGAACTTCCTGGCATGGTGACAGAGAACATCTACTAACATACGCTGGAATGTTGTCATTTCCAATAACTCGCAGGTGCAAGAAGCAAAAGCCACTGTGCTTTGGCAGATAGAATAACCACGTGGTGATGCTGGCTTTTCTCCATCACGCTGCTGTGAGCTGGGGGTTCTTCTTAAAGTGTTTCCTTATCCTTCGTGATTTCAGATCTTTACATACAATCAGCTTCTGGGCCTGTTACAGGCCTAGTCAAGACTTTTTCTGGTTTTCATCCTTAAGCATCATTTGACCATCAAAAACAACAGTCAGTCATCACAGGGAATTTAGAGAGGAATCTGAAAGGCAATGTGAAATCAATAAAGGCTCACTTCCACCCTTATTGTTCAGGGTCACTGGAATCCAAACACAGATTTTCAGTTGCAAAGCTGTATAGAAAGGGTAAAACTTCCTTTTTAAGAAGTTATCTGCTCTTTTTCTGAAACCTATTTTTTCATTTAAATTCTAAGCCATTGATTTAATTTTTAAGATTCTGCAATAGGAAATTCAAAGCCACCTTGAGAGAATATCCTGAAGTTGAAAAATATATCTGTGCATGTACTTATTTTAAATAGTAACTATGGTGACCCCATAAGTAGTATTTTTTTTTTATTCATTGTTCATCTACTGCTAATGAGTCATGGTCAACCAGTATAAATCATGGGTTCTCCACACCATGAAATTCTGGATTCATAGTAAAGCTGCTGCCTATTTTAACAAATTCTAAGATGAATTCTGCCTATTACGAGCTCTGATGGTTATTTGGGTCTATGCCTCCATCAGAACGAAGTTTCATCCACCTTCCATTAAGGATTATTGGACTCCAAAATGACTATGCCATCCGGTGTGGATTGTGTAGCCTGATTGCATTTTGACAATTAGCAGTGGGGTAAATATTCATTAGAAAATTCTTATTAGACCAGTCCATCTTTTACATTGGCATCAGTCATTCAAACCTACTCTTCCAGTCATGACTTATTCCTACATAAGCAATCATTAACGTATTCAAAAGATTATTGAGTTAAAGATGGGAGATAAGAGGAGTTTCTGAATCTGCACAGATTTGACGACAGCCAGACTACAAGTTAAGGAGAATGTTAATATATTACAGCTTATCTAAAGGAAAATGACTGAGAAAGCAATGGTGATCAAAACCAAAGTACAGGAGGAAGTATGCTTCTGTAGGATTCAGAACACTTATTAATTCATTACTCTATTCACTTTAATGAATAAAATCTTAAGTGTTTTTTTTCCTGCCAGTGTTTAATTTTTCTGAGGAAAGGAAAGAGGTTATTCTCAGTGCCTAACAGAAAGTTTGTCAAGTAGAGGTTTGATAAATATTTGACAAGAGAATAAAAGAAAGAGGCAAAGGAAGGGAAAGGAAGATAAGGAAAGAGAAAAAAGGGAAAGTAAGACAAGAAAGGAGGATGTTAGTCCAGGGAAAATTAGAAACAACATGATGGATTTCTTCACATATTTAAAGTACATCATTTGGGAAAAGATTCTTTTAGAAACCAAATAATTTAACCAAGAGCTATAAGTAGAAAGTTAGGAGATTTCTGGGTCCTGGCTGTAAAAGGTTGCTATGCCATTCAAACAAGTAAAAAGTTGAAAAAACTGAAAAGTCAACAACTCTTTTTAAATCCATAAGAGAAATAAGGTCACAGGGCAAACCCCACCCCCAAAATTGGAGGGAGAGGCAAATACAGAAAATCATATTTACTAACACAGAAACACCCATGGAACCAGTGCTGGGGTAAGATAACCTGAACTGTTTATCCAGAATGCTGAGGGCTCAGTGTAGAAAGCCTGAGAAATAAAAATTTCAGAGGGACTCTGTCATCACGGGATTCCCCCAAATTTTATAAGTTTCAGCTCCTGGAGCTCTACCAGTTCTTGCAGTAAATAATGAAGGAAAACATCCCCCCTGTGCATCTATCAGAGTCAGGAGAAAAGAAACCACACCTTGAATTATGCCAGACCATTCTCTCCTGAGGATGGTCTACCCTCAGGAAAAGGTATTTAACCAGAGTCTGACCTATCTGGAAAAAGGGAAATACCTAATTCCAGTTCGAATTTGCCATCCTGTCCCACCTGAGAGAACGGGGAAAAAACCAACACACACACACACACACACACACACACACACACACACACACACACTGACAGGCACTTGTGAAATTCATAGTTTGGAGCACAGAGGCACAAAAAGACTGAGCCCTAATCATAGGTCTATAAAATGCCGCCCCTCCCCCCATACCTCTCTACCACATTACTAAAGTCTTATTTACTTCCTTTTACCTAGTACACAATGTTAAACTATCAAGAAAAATTACAAGGCATACTAAAAGGCAAAGACATGGTTTGAAGAGACAGAGAAAACATTAGAACCAGACTCATATATGGCAGGCATATTGAAATTATCAGACCAGGTTTTTAACAATGATTAATATGCTAAAGGATCTAATGAATGAAGTAGACAGCATGCAAGAAGAGATGGGTGGTGCAAGCAGAGAGATGGAACTTCTAAGAATCAAAAAAAAAAAAATGCTAACAATCCAAAACACTGTAACAGAAATAAAGGGTGCTTTTGATGAGCTTATTAGTAGACTGAACAGGCTAAGGGAAGAATCTCTAAGTTTGAGAATATCTCAACAGAAACTACCAAACCTAAGAAGCAAAGAGGAAAAAGACTGGCAAAAACCAGAACAGAATGTCTAAGAACTATGGGACAATCACCAAAGGTGTAACACAAGTATGGAAAATACCAGAAGGAGAAGAAAGGAAAAAAGGGACAAAAGAAATGTCTGAAAAAATGCAACTTGAAAATTTCTCGCAAATTAATGTTAGACACCAAATCAGAGATCCAGGAAGAGCAAAGAACAGCAAGCAGGATAAATGCCAAAAACAAACAACCAAACACTCACTTTGGAATATCATTTCCAAACTACAGAAAATCAGAGATAAAGAAAAAATCCAAAGAAGGCCAAGGAAGAAAACACCTTACCTTTAGAGGAGCAATAATAAAAATACATCCAATTTCTCCTTACAAACCATGGAAGCAAGAAGACAGTAGAAGGAAATATTTAAAATGTTTGAGAAAACACCACCAACCTAAAATTCTGTACCCTATAAACTTATCCTTCAATTAAGGAAGAAATATAAAGACTTCCTCATACAAACAAACATTGAGGGAATATGTTGCGAGTAGACCTACTGTGCAAGTAATGTTAAAAGATGTTCTTTAAAGAGAAAGAAAATAGTATAGGTCAGAAACTTGGATTTACATAAAGGAAGAACATAAGAGAAAGAATAAGTAAAGGTAAAATAAAACTTTTATTTTCCTTTCTGTTTTTAAATTTTTATTTTTTCTTATTTTTAACTGAACTAACAGATGACAATTTGTTCAAAATAACACTAGCAATAATGTATTTGATTATGTATGTTTATGCATGTATGTGTGTGTGTGTGTGTGTGTGTGTGTGTGTATGCTTATGTATAAATGAAATAAATGACACAATGAAACAAGGGACAGAAAAGCAGAGCTAGGATCAGTTTGTTATTATAAGGCATTTGCACTACGCACAATGCAGTGTAGTGTTATTTGGAAGCAGACTTGGATTAGTTCTAAATGTATGTTGCATACTCTAGGGAATCAATAAAAAAAGTAAAAAAAAATAAGTATAACTGATGAGCTAAGAAAAGGGGAAATGGAATCATATAAAACACTCAGTTAAAACCACAAAAAAAGGCAGAAAAAGAATGGACCACACACACAAAAAAGAGGGAAAAAGACTAAGGGCAACAAATAGTAAAGAGCAATAAATATGATAGATAATCCAACTATATTAACAATCATGTTGAATGACAATGATCTAAATCATAAATTTAAAGACAGAGATGGTCAGAATAGATTAAAAAGACCCGCCTATGATTTATAAAGCACATATAGACTGAGGTGCCTGGGTGGTTCATGCAGTTGAGTGTCTGACTTGATTTCAGCTCAGGCCATGATCCCAGGGTTATGGGATAAAGCCCTGCATCAGGCTCCATGCTGAGTGTGGCACCTGCTTGGGATTCTCTCTCTCTCTCTCTCTCTCTCTCTCTCTCTCTCTCTCTCTCTCTCTCTCCCTCTCTCTCTCCCTCTGCTCTGACCCCATTTGTGCTCTCTCTCTAAAATAAAATAAAATAAAATATTAAAGCACATACAGATTAAAAGTAAATGGGGAAAAATATACCATGATAACACTAACATTAAAAAATGAAATTAGCTATATTAATTTCACACAAAGGAGACTGGCAGGAATGTTATGAGAGATAAATAGAAACACTATATAATGATAAAGGGGTCAATACTCCAAGAATGCATAACAATCCTCAACACATATGCAACTGCCAAAAGAGTGTCAAAATACATGAAGCAAAAACTGATAGAATTGCAAAGAGAAATGGAAAAATCCCTTATTAAGTTTGTGACTTCAAAACCCAGATCCAGCAGGCAGAGAATCAGTAAGAACATAGTTGAAGTCAGCACCAACAATTAGTTGAATATAATAGACATCTATAGACTATTTCATCCAACAACAGCAGAAAGGGCATTCTTCTCAGGTTTACATGGAGCATTCACCAAAATAGGCTACATTCTGGGCCACAAAACACACCTTAACAAATTTACAATAGAAATCATACAGTGTCTTCTCTCAGACCACAATGAAATTAAAATAGAAATCAATAACAAAAAGAGAACTGGAAAATCCCTAAATCCCTGGAGGTTAAGCAGTGCATTTCTAAATAACACATAGGCCAAAAAAAAAAAAAAAAAACAAACCTCAAGAGAAATTAAAGGATATTTTGAACTGAAAAGAAAACACAATCTTTTAAAATATGTGGGATGCAGCAAAACCAATGCTACAAGGAAATCTATATTTTTGAACGCATTTATTAGAAAACAAGAAAGAGCTTTAAAAATGTATTTTAATAAAAAGAAATAAAGAGAAAACAAGGGAGATCTAAAATCAATCATCTAAGCTTCCACCTTAGGAGACTAGGAAAAGAAGAGAAAATTAAATCCAAATTAAGCAAACTGCAGACCAAGAAGAATGTGAACATCAGCAGAAAGAGCTGGAGGAAGTCTACAATCCATTACTACCAGGCTGTACTGGAGTGCAGGAGGTGTGGGGGAGGGGGAATGCCTGAGCACCCCCCCCCCACCCCCGTGGTGGGGCTCCTCCATCTGGTAGTGGGTGCTCCCTCTGGACCTACCACTAAAGAGGTTGATTAAGCCGACAGGAGCATTTAGCCATGCTCCACACAGAACATCAAAGGACCCAAATTTATAGCAAATTTCATGGCAGTTTTAAAGTTGAGCTGCATAGAGTAAATAACTGGGCATTCCTGATACTTGAACATAGAATATGTGTATAGAGAAAGGAAATAACATTACACTTTATAAGTACTGTATAAGTATGGTAAGTGGAAAATGCAATTTAAAGTTGACACCAGATAAAACAAACAAAAAACTTACAATTCAACCAAATTTTTACTATATTCATATATAGTTGTCTCTTGTTTTAAGAATACAAGACAAAAATATGAAGGAGTGTTTGCCTGGGACCTGAAATGGTGTTCTAATTATGAGAGCAGATGTTTGAGGGTATAAGCACCAATTACCAATGACAGTGCCATCTACACAATTTTTTAAAAAACATTTTTAAAATTTATTTTTGTGAGACAGAAAGAGAGAGAGAGTGTGTGTGTGTGAGCAGAGGAGGGGCAGAGAGATAAGGATACACAAAATACGAAGCAGGGTCCAGGCTCTGAGCTGTCAGCACAGAGCCTGCTGTGGGGCTCAAACCCACAAACCATGAGACCATGACCTGAGCTGAAGTTGGATGCTTAACTGACTTAGCCACCCATGTGCCCCTACATGACTTTTTTTTTAATATAACACAATTTATTTTTTTTATTTATTTTTTTCCTGTTTATTTATTTTTTTAACATATGCAATTATTTTCCATCATTTACACTACAGTAGTTACAATTACACTCCAAACAGAAAAGCAAAGTAAAAAATCAAAACCCCAACTTCTATTTCATGTAATTAGACTTATACAGAAATTAGAAGGTTAAGTAACAACTAGTTAATCACCTAATTTCACAGCCATCTGAAGTGGCGATCCTTATATAGCAGCTTATCGATGATACATTCATGATAAATAATACAATTTATTACTTGTTCATAAGCTACAACACAGCCTGCTTAATACCTTTCCTTAAATTCCACCTTTATACTACAATATACTTGAGGTCCATGCAAAAAAGTAGCTACCTTTCATATAGGAAATGGATGATTAAGTCTTTGGTGTTGTAAAAGCAACATCATTTAAATATAACCACCCCCACCACCAAAAAAGGAAGAGG
>NC_043710.1:63391360-63413335 GCF_006229205.1 Suricata suricatta
TCTCTCTCTCTCTCTCTCTCTGCCCTCAACCCTGCTCATGCTCTCTCACTCTCTAAAATTAAACAAACATACAAACAAACAAAGGATAGGGATCTAGACTCCTGGGCTACGTAGGAGCCTAACATAGTCCAACACAAATAGTCTCTACCATTTCTAAACCTCTACCATAAGTCTCTTTATTATTTGTTATTTAGCCCCGTATACTCTTTCATGGCTTCCTTAGGCTGGTCCCTTCCACCTTTGTAGAGGAGCACCATCTGGGAATACAAGGAGTCGGATTGGCTTACCTGCATGTTGGTAGTGGTTTGAGGAGGCAAAAAGAAGCAGGGAAGATCTGCTTTATCACCAGGTTCATAGGGCTCTTGGATTTGGATGCTTCTGAAAAGAGAAAGAGAACAGAGGTGGAGTCTAGGAGGACTGGAAGTAAGTTTGGGCAGATGGAGGAGGCTTAACTACATACACGTGGACAAAGTCTGAAAGGGGATAGCCACTGGATCCTGGAAGGTTCTCTTTCCTGACCTGAACATAAAACTAGGAATGAGTTGGAGATGTTGGAGGTGGGAGGGGTAGGCCTGGACATGGGTGAAAGAAGCAAGGTATTTGGGGCACAAAATTGAAGGAGGCACTTGCTCTCAGGTCAAGCAAATAATGGTGAGAGTGAGTGCCTCTTTAAATTTGTGCTCTAGGGGTGCCTAGGGTGGCTCAGTTGGTTAAACATCCAACTTTGGCCCAGGTCATTATCCTGTGGGTTTGTGGGTTTGAGCCTTGTGTCGGGCTCTGTACTGACAGCTGGAGCCTGCTTCAGATTCTGTGTCTCCCTCTTTTTCTGTCACTACCCTGCTTATTTTGTCTCTCTGTCTCCCAAAAATAAATAAACATTAAAAAAAATTTTTTTAATCTGTGCTCTAGGTGACTCACTCAGCTCACTGTAGGTGAAAGGAGAGAGAGGTGAGAAAGTGTGACTACAGAGTCATGGGAACATTGACTTATCTCCCTTAGGCCAGAATCTGCCCTTGTCTGTGGGAAGGTAGATTTCTATAGAAACTCTAATTGTGTTCTACCTCTGGGTGGAAAGCAGACTTTGTAAATAATGAACTTGGATATTTAACTGAAAAGATTTCCAAACAAATTATGGAAAATAGTTTACCCTTGCTGCTTATAATAAAATGAAAGAGGAAAGGATAAATTGGAATAAAATGGAAGAGGAAAGGATAATAAAAAAATAAACTTTTAAACACAAAGGAACCAGTACTTGATGATTTGGAAAATTCCTTGGCTATCAAGATAGCATGCTCTAGAAACACAGGCTAAGGATATGGCCAGAAAAACATTTCCTAAAGAGATTAAACATGCTTATGAATTCGTGAATATGCAAGCAAAACAACCATCTCAGAAGAATCAAGGAGGAGAAATGTGGTTATCCAAAAAAGACCTGTTGAGGACCCTCTGATGTGATGGTTTGGACTCCCCATGTATTTCACAGATACTTGTTTGGTTTTCTTAGAATGTCATACTAGCAGAAGCAGTGGACTAAAAGGGACTCAGAGGTGACAGAATGAAGAAAGAATTATTCCTGTGGCAGAACCAAAAATGCAGAGGCCAGAAAAGGGAGGGCTGCCACTCCAGCATGCCCAGCAGACAGAGCACTGAGCCACAGAGGATTATTCTTAGGCACGGAATCCAATGGAATTTGCCTTATTAGATTTTGGTTTGCTTGGGATCTGGGACCCTTTTTGTCCTTCCAATTTCTCCTTGTTGGAATGGCAATATCTGCTCCATCCCCTTGTATTTTTGAAGCATGTAACTTGTTCTTTATTGTAAGTCCACAGATGGAGAGGCATTTTCTCACTGGATGGATCATGGTTGGAGTCTTGCCCATACTTGACAAAGATGATTCAGAAGATGAAATTCAAGACTTTGAGTTAATTATACTTAGATGAGATTTTAGACTTAGAGTTGATGCTGGGATGAGTTAAACCTTGGGGAATGTTGAGATTGGGAGAATGTATTTTACATGTGGGAAGGACATTAGTGGAGGAGGCAGCCAGAGGGTGGAATGACATAGATAGAATTCTGTTCTCCAAAAAGATAGATTGAAGTCCTAATTCCCAGTGCCTGTAAATGTGAATTTATTGGGAAATAGTGTCTTTACATATGTCAATTAAGATGCGGTCATATTGAATTAGGGTGGGTCTTAATCTAGTGGGACTGGTGTCCTTATAAGGAGAGTAGAAGAGACACAGAGAAGAAAATGGTATTGAAGACCTGGAGAGAAAGAGGGAGAAAACAGCCATGTGAGGATAGAAGCACACATTAAAGTTTTACTACTCCAAGCCAAGAAATGCTCGAGGGTACCAGAAGCTAAGAAAAAGCAATGGGTGATTCTTCTCTAGAATCTTCAAGAGGAACATGTCTCTGCCAACATACTGATATAGGACTTTTAGCCTCCAGAGCTATAAGAGAATAAATGTTTATTATTTTAAGCCACCAAATTTATAGTACTTTGTTAAAGTAGCCCAATAATGGATAAATAATCTGTGGTACATCCAGGCAATGGAATATTATTCACACTAAAAGAAATCAGCATCATGAAAAGACATAGAGGAATTTTAAATTCATGTTACTAAGTGAAAGAAGCCAATCCGAAAGGCTACAGACTGCATGATCCCAGCTATACAACATTCTCAAAAAGGCAAAATGAGAGACAGTAAAAAGATCAGTGGTTGCCAGGGGTAGAGGAAAGGGAAGGATGAATAGGTGGGGCACAGAGCATGGGGTACCCCAGGGGGTACTCCGAATGGTACCGTAATGGTGGAGACATATCATTACACATTTGTTAAAAACCACTGAATGAACACTACCAAGAGTGAACCCAAATAAACTATGGACTTTGGATAATAATGAGGTATAAGTGTAGATTCATTAGTTATAATAAATGTACTGCTCTGGTGTAGGATGTTAATAGTAGGGAAGCCAGGGAGAGGAAGAGTTTATGGGAACGCTCTGTATGTTTTAATGCTTATTTATTTATTTTGAGCATGTGAGTGGGGGAATTGCAGAGAGTGAGAATCCCAAGCAAGTTCCACTTAGTCAGCACAGAGCCCAACATGGGGCTCAGCCCCACAAACCATGAGATCATGACCTGTGCCCAAATCAAGAGTCAGATGCTTAACTGACTGAGCCACCCAGGTGTCCCTGTATTTCCTTTTTAATGAGCAAAGGATTTAAGTAGTCATTTCTCTGAAGAACATATGCAAATGGCCAATAATCATATAAAAAACTCTAAACATCATTAGTCATTAAGGAAATGCAAATCAAAACTATAATGAAATACTACTTCACACTCACAGAATGGCTATACTCCAAAAGACAGAAAATAAGTATTTTTGGTGATGATGTAGAAGTTCTGATATATAGCTGGTGGGAATGTTAAAAAGTACAGCTGTAAAGTAGTTTGTCAATTCCTCAAATTATTAACCTTAGAGTTACCATACATTCCAAAAATTTAGCAGCTTTTTTGGTCACTTGGTTAACAGGCTGGAGTAGCACACTGAAATGAGAAATAGGCTGCCTCCAAAATCAAAAAAGATCTACCAGGCGTTAGGCATTGTCCCTCTATTTTTGTTGTAGGAGTGGCCAGATGCAGCACTTAATCCTTCTTAGAAGGAATTTATCAGCATGGCCCATACCCCTGGACTCCTAGAAATTTCACTGAGGTAGAAGACCTCTTAATTTTTGTTGGATTAATTTCCCACTCTCTGACACACAAATATCTGACCAATAAGTGTAGTGTAGTCACTATTTTGGCTCACTAGGTCCAATCAGCATAATGTCATCTCGATATAATGGACCCAGTGTGATATACTATGGAAGGGAAAGATGACCAGAGTCCTTGCAAACTAAATTATGATATAGGACTGGAGAGTTGATATACCCCTGAGATACGATAGTGAAGGTATATTGCTAGCCTTGCCAGCTGAAAGAAAACTGCTTCTTATTGTCTTAATTTGGAGATTAAGTATGGTATAAGGAGACATGTATGAGTGCCAAGATGGCAAGGGGTGGCTGGTGATGGTTATAATATTATGTGTCAGCTTGGCTAGGTTACAGTTCCCAGTTGCTTGGTAAATGTCCAGATGTTGCTGGGAAGGCATTTCAAAGATATGTTTAACATTTAAATCAGTAGACTTTGAGTAAAGCAGCTTACCCTCTTTAATGTGGGTGAGCCTCTCCAATCAACTGAAGTTCTTAAGAGAAAACACTAAAGTCCCTTACAAGAAACTCTGCCTCCAGGTTGCCTTTGAACTCAAGACTGCAACATCAACTCCTGCTGAAATGTTCAGCTTGTTGCTCATCCCAGCAAACTTCAGTTCTCACAACTGTGTGAACCAATTTCTTACAGTAAACACACACAGACATAAACACACAGGAAAACCTCCTATGCATTCTGTTTCTCTGGAGAACCCTAATACAAGAGGTGAAAGCTAAGGTATATGAGGTTTCTTTTTAAAGTAATGAAAAGATTCAAAATTGATATGGTGTTATTCCCTCTGTGAATATACTAAAAACCATTGAATTGCACACTTTAAATGGATGAATTCTATGGTACGTGAATTATATCTCAATAAATCTGTTAAAAATATCTATAACCACAAAATAAAAGTCTTTAAAGCATATTAACTAAAAATGTAAAGGCAACATCCAAGGAGAAATAGCTTGTAAGAGTTGATGAACTTTTGAACTCTTGATTAACAGAAATTAGAGGTAGAAATTTCTCAACTATTATTTCTTCTTGCCTAATTTCTTTCTCTCTCTCTTTTCCTTCTTGGACTTTAATTACAAATACTTTAGACTTATTTTTTATTGCCTCATATCTCCAAATGCTGTTTTATTTGCTTCCCCCCCGCCCTTTTCTTTGTGTTTCACTGTTGGTTTCTATTGATTTATGTTCAAGTTCAATAATGTTATACTCCAGTAATTCCAGTGTACTATGAGCTAAATATTCCTTAAAAATCATTAAAAGGATTGAAGGAAGCAAGTCAAGGAGCCAGCACTACACATTAAGGTCACATCACCACTAGGTTTGAAGATCAGGAAACTATTTCTGCCACCCAAAGTTCAGAAAACTAGGAAACCACTGCAGTTGACATAATTGCCCAATATTCACAAAGCTATTGGGTGAACTATAGAATGTAGAATCTGGCCACTGCAAAAACTCTTGCCAGCTGAAGTTCGTATATCAGTTGCTATCACCCCGAAAAAAATGGCCTCTACCTTCCTTCCATCTTCCAAACCTAACACAAATGTACCTCATTGGAGGAACCTAAATTACACTTGGCATTCTAGTAACAAGTGAGTCTGGGAAATGACGTTTACCTTTCCAAAATCTGCAATACAGGGAGAGGTTGAGAACATAGAAGAGGTAGAAACAACTGCTAAATGACAACAGATAACACATAGCACATTCCAGCCCTTTGCTGACACAATATTGATGCATAAGTTTCTACCATATATAAATTTCCAATCAACAAACTATCAAATATAAGTAATATAATATAATATGATATAATACTATAGTTACCCCTTTTTAAAATGAAAATACACTTACCCTTTGGTCTAAAAAGGGGCTTACACCTAAACCCCCATTACTCTCAGTATTTGTCTATTGGTGATATTTTTTTCTCTTCCACTTCAGCCACAATCCCATCTTGATATCCTGTAATCTAATGAACCAAATTATAAAGTTAAGTACCAACAATATATCTTATACAAAATAGGCATAGTAAGGGAAAGGAAGGGTGGAATAAAGAAAATTGGTTAACAAATGCAAATATATGCATGACAAAGCAAGAAAATATGCATGACTACTGCAATTCTCATTTCTCTAAGGTTCACAGCCCTGTGAAATGATCCAGATTTTCACTTTTAGAAGGTCTGAAGCTTTAGCAGTCCTACCATCATTGGGTCACTATAGTGCACCTACAGAATCCCTTGGTGTCCAAATACAATTCTCTTTGCCCATTGTGCAAACCCTGTTTTCCCTTGGAAACTGGAATCCATCACCTCAGCCATTGCAGTCACACCTTTCTTTGTATGTTAGATCAGTGACTTGAGAAGCCCAACATTGCCAGATGACCGTCTCAACTGCTAATTCGATGGAACTACTGCGTGTCTCCTCATGAAAACATTCTTTCTTTGTGCATTAAGCCCTCTAAAAATCAGCAGTGACCAAATATTTAAAGATGGGAAGAAAAAATTTGCAATTTTGGGTGCACTTGAACTCCTTAATTCTAGCCCTATGTCTTCTAGCTATGAGGTAAACAGCATTGTATATTGGTTGCTAGATTAGCACATGTTTTACACTGTAGGATAGCATCCAACCTCCAAAAATGTGTTTTCCCAGCTGATGGAGCTGGACTATTCTACTGCCCTATAAAGCCAGCTGCTTCTGGATAGTAGGAAACATGATTGCACAACAAAAACAGTGAATACCATGAGCTAGCACCCATAGTTTCAACCCTTCTGCTGTCAACGATTACTTCCTTGAATAAAAGCAATGAAATGTGAGAGCTGTAATGGTGAATAAGGCATTCTATAAGACCATACATAGATGATGGAGCTGGCAGAAGCATTTGGGGATGAAAGTCAATACATATCCAGAATGACTATGCTAGTGAGAAAACTTGTTCTGTCAGTAGCTGAAAGGACATTGAAATCAACTTGTTACCAGGTGGCTGGTTGATACTCCCAGAATATAGCATTCTTCTTTGATGTTGGCAATTTGGGTTTCCAATTGTGATGATAGTTCAGTTTTGGAGAGGAGGAGTTTCATGTTGTGAAGCCCATGCACAACCTTGAGCAAGCATCAGAATGGCTGAGTAAAAAGAGAGAATGACTTCTACAAAACTGGACTCTTCTGCTCCTCAAGTACATTTTCACAGGTGCCTGGAAAGCTCAATCGGTTAATTGTCTCTTGATTTGGGCTCAGATTTTGATCTCACGGTTGTGAGATCAAGCCTCACATTAGGATCCACTCAGAACATGGGGTCTACTTGAGATTCTCTCTTTCTTTCCCTCTGCCCCTCTTCTCATTCTCTTTTTCTAAAATAATTTTTTATTTTTACTTCTTTAATTTTTCTAAATGTTTGTTATTTTGAGAGAAAGAGAGAGAGAGAGACAGAGTACGAGTGGGGGAGGAGCAGAGAGAGAAGGAGACATAGAATCTGAAGGAGGCTTCAGGCTCTGAGCTGTCAGCACGGACCCTGACATTGGGCTCAAACCCACAGACCATGAGATCATGACCTGAGCCAAAGTCGGATGCTTAACAGACTGACCTACCTAGGCACCCCTAAAATAAAATTTCTAAAAAGTAAATTTTTGGCTATAAATATGTGGAACAATTTATAGGCCAGGCTAGAATTTTCTTTCTTTGTCAAAAAATCACAGAGACTTCCCCATGAGTCAACGGGCTTAGGGAAAGTTGGCAAAACAATAGTAGATGCATGAAAGTCTGAATTGTATACCTTGGTTGTGCCATCAAGTCCTGCCCTACATCTAAGTCACTTTTAATTGATAGAATGCTTTTCCCAGTTTGCTTAGGCCATTCTGACCTGTAGCACTGAAAATTATTACATTTCCTAATATTGAGTTTGCCTAATAGTTCTACAATTAAACTACATTTTGTACGGTGAATTCATCATTTAATATGGTCATAATGGCACGTAGTTACTTTTATTAAGGATATTTCTGTCTAGTGGCAGTAGTATAGAGGCATTACAATGCTTCATATTGGAAAAGAACATTAGCTTTGAAATCAGATCATCCTCAGTTTGAATCCTAACTTCACAACTTAATGGCTCTCTGAGCTTCAATTAGTTACTTAATTTCCCTATAGTGTTAATACCTTCCATTGACGAATAAAATAAAGTATATGTCTCTGACACATGGTGAGCACTCAATTAGGTGCAAGTTCTTATTGATGCTAATATTTTAAGATTATATAAGTACTTTTCTACCCTCCTTTTGCCAGATTTTGGTAGCAAAGTTTAGCAGATAAGAATCTCAACAACAACAACAACAAACACACAAAATCCACACATTTATTTTCTCTGCAGAGATTCAACATGGGGCTCAAACTCACGAACCGCAAGATCAGGACTTGAGCCAAAGTCAGATGCTTAACTAACTGAACCACCCAGGTGCCCCATCTCTGAATAATTTTAACTTCAACACCAAGCTTCCATCCGGCTTTAAAGACAGAAAATTTAATCTCAGTCATGCTTGGGGATGCCCCCTCCCCTGGTTTTGCAAGGTTCTGGGGTCTAAGAGAACATTAAGACTATAAGATATATTCTCCAAGCATCAGTCATAGGTCATTCTAATTGAGACACAGTGTCACAAAATCTACAGGTCCATTCAGGCCAGAGTCTCTGTTCTTTTCAGAAGTCAGAAAAAATGGTTACAACAATGAACTCAGGAGACAGATTTCTCGGTTTCAAATCCTATCTCTACTCCTTCCAAGTTGAGCCTCAGTTTCCTCATCTATAAAACGGGGAGAATGATAATACTTAACCTAAACAGTTTGTGTAAGAAATAAATTACAGTATGTAACATTTTCAAAAGTACCTGACACATGGCATATAAATACTAGCTATTATATTTTAAAAATTAATTACAGCATGGAAAATTTAGGCAAGGAACTCCACTAAAGGTTTACATGTGCCCCCTCTTGGGCATAGCAGGAAGAGAGAGACTGCCAAGGAGCAGAGAAAGAGTCATTGTTGAAAGGACCCACAAATCTTTATCCCCTTCCCAGTCTCCTAGAGCCTCTCTTCTTTGCTTTACTGCTTCCCAATGGGTTCTCTCCCTCCTTCTACCTCTCAGGGCACATAGCACCATCCCCTCAGAAAGCTTAGACTTTTGGAAAACAAGACCCAGGAGAGGAGGCTGTGGATAAGCCCTGCTCTATCTTGTCACAAATCTTGAGGCAAACACACACAAGGATTGGCTGCCTGCTTAAAAGGGGAAAGACAATGGGGGAAGTGTAGAAAACAACTAATATCTCAAAATATCTATCCTGACCTAAGAATAAAGTCAGTTTTGTAAATGACTCAGCAAAAATTTCCCCTTTTAAACTCCTTCCTTTTCTTACCACTGGAAAATTAATCATCAAAAGAAATTGCCTATATCATGGATTTCACATGTTCTGGGAGCATTTCATGTGTCAAAAACTGTTGATCCAGGAAGTCTGGTACAGAAATGATACCATTATCTCTTTATCAATTTTTAAGAAATGTGAGGAAAGGAAAAGGAAAGAAGAGTGGAATTAACCTTTAAAGAGCAATTAATGGTGCCTCTTACCTCTGTAAGCTTTTGCTATAGGATTCACATCTTTATATATGAGAATCATGGTAGCAAGTTAGAGTTGTTATCCCTTTTTTACAAATGAGACAACAAGTGCATCAAGATCACACGATTAATACACAGTGGGGCTAGTATTTAAATCTGATTCTGACTGATGCCTGAATCCATCCCCTTTCTACTACACCTGCATTGCTTTACAACAAATTGGTGATAAATACATGAATCTCTCCCTCCCAAACTTCACTGCTGCAAACCGAGGTTTCTTTTAGGTCTAGCTCTTTGAAAAGCCCTAAGCTGAGGAAAGACCTATAAAAACTATGTTTATGAAGACCAGAACCAATTTCACTGGAGAATGTAAGTTTCCTAAAAGTTTCTCTTATACAAACTGCGACCTGATTAACCCTAGATGAAGATCTTCTATATCGTGAGGAAACATTTTTGAAGGTCAGTTTGGGAAGCAGCTGGCTTAGCTGAACATTTTTGTTGTGTCGGCCTCTTTAAAGCAAGTTCACTTACACATTGACTTGGGACTTTTTTCCAAAGCTGCTCTATGTGGTGATTCCCCCAAGTTATATCCCAGTAAGAAATTAAGCCTTGTTAATGGGAAAGGAATATCACCCACTTCTATTTTCATGCAAATGGTCCCAGAAGAATAAAAAGGGGGACAGTGAAAGTGATGACACTGATCTAATTATGTGCAGGCCAATATCACCAAGTTCTTGAAAGGAACCCACAGAATGGCCTGACACAGACACACAAAACACAGCCAGGAAACAATTGGGACCTTAGCAACAAGGCAAAAACTGGCTCCTCTGTGCATAAAGAGCTGTTTTATGAGCATTTCTTGTTACTTTCCATTAAGTCCCATTACCTCTTCCAAACAAGGGTGCAGTCTATTTTTAATCGATGCCCCCTTGCCTATAATCACTGACATGTCCATTCTAACGTCAGCTCTCCAGGCCCATTGTCCACTCACACAGCTTCAAGCCCTGGTTTCACGGGAAATGTGACACACGAGAATAAGACTTCAGTGGATACAAAGCCTCAGCATCCAAACACAATCTGTCCCACACATCACCCTCTTAACCACAAAGTGAAGCCAACGTTAGTAACGCCACCTTTTAAAAGAAGGAAAATGAAATCCAAGGAGATGAGGCCACTTGATAAAATGTTCAGAGCTAGCAAGTGGAAAGAGAGGAGTCCCAAGTCTAGGACTCTGTATGGCACCACCTTGCAACTGTGTTGTTAAGATGTCAACAGAAAGAAGAAATGAGAGGTATGCTCCAAAAAGCAACATTCAGTGCAATTCCGCAGTTTCCTGGTTTGTGCTTTCGTTTCCTGCATCCAGTCTACTTTACCTGAGTTCCAGAGCGTCCCAACCTTTCCTGGGGAGCCTCTTCTCTAAATGGGAGGGACTCCAGGGCATCTGGGTGGCTCAGTGAGTTCAGCCCTTCATCGGGCTCACTGCTGTTAAGCCTGTCAGCGCAGAGCCCACTTCCAATCCTCTGTCCCCCTCACTCTTCCCCTCCCTCACTTGCTCTGTCCCTAAAATGAAATAAAATAAAATAAAATAAAGTGGGATGGGCTCTACCCCCTCTCTCACCCATCTCTCTGTTAACCTGCTGCTAACTATAGCCCTATATCAAATCCAGGCTGCCTGATCCCCATCTTATCTAAGTACCATCACTGGCTGGGGCCAAGTGATGCCCTGCCCTGTTTCCAGATAAGTCTTTGTCTCGTAATACAAGCTCACGTCACATCAAGTTCATTACAACCTATTAGGCTCTTGGCCATCCCCCATAGGGATCAGAGTTACAGTTTACTTCCCCTGGCCCTGCCTAAATCCATGCACTTCTCTAGGGCCTCATGGTAAGGTTCCACACACTCTAGCAGAGGCAGTGTTAAGTAGGCAACTATCAAAGACTTTGAAGTCAGGCATTCAGGCCTGGGTTTGAGTCCCACTATATGAGCTGGAAGTTCTATAAACTTCTATTTTCTTTTTTCTTTTTTTTTTAAAGAATTTTAATATTTTTTAAATGTTTCATTTATTTTTGATACAGAGAGAGACAGAGCATGAGAGGGATTAGGGTCAGAGAGAGGAGACACAGAACCAGAAGCAGGCTCCAGGCTCTGAGCTAGCTGTCAGCATAGAGCTTGACAAGGGGCTCGAACCCACAAACGTGAGATCTGACCTGAGCCGAAGTCGGAGGCTTAACCGACTGAGCCACCCAGGTGCCCCTAAACTTCTATTTTCTTAACTGTCTATGGAGAATGCTACAATGTACCTTGTGAGGAATCAGCACACAGTGATTGTTCAATAAAGGCTAGATGTGTGCAAGGTCATTACGCTCATTTATATTTAGTCAAAGATCTTTTACTGTTATTGAAGAATAACTTTACATTCAAATTAAATGGTAATAAATTGCCTTACTACTTAAAAATGGCTCACACTATTTAAGGAATGAATAAATGAGTAAATGAATGATTAAATAATTGAATCAATCAGATTATTGGATATACCTGGTACAAATTAATCAAATGAATATTAAATACTATCATGTCCCAGTTACTAAGCTGAATTCTAGGTAAATAGCAGGAAATAAGATAGACCGAATCTTCGTTCTCATAGAGTTTATGGTCCAACAATTACTCTCTCCTTCCTTTGGTTTTTGATACAAAATCTACAATAACATTGAACAAAATGTATTGGAATTATTTGCTTTGGAAGCTAATTCCTCTGTTGACCTGTTAGCACCATGAAGGTAAAAGCTGAGTCTTTATTACTGCCTCAAAGCCTGGTAATGATTCATGACGTTAGGTAGTAGCCCAATTTCCCATCTGTAACAGAGATTTTGCTCTCTCCTCTGGACTTTCCTTAAATGTGCATATTTCTGCTTTTCTTCCCCTGACAAAAATTCAGGCAGGAGCCTAGCCTAGAATTCAGCCAAGATCTGGTGGGAATGGGGGCAGAAAAGTGTTTTCCTGCCCAGTTCCAATTTACAGATGCAGAGAGTGAACTCTAACTATGTATATCTTAAAGGAAAGTGCTGATGTTGTAAAATGAGTCCAACATAGTATGTCAACTGAAGAGAGGCAAGGGGTCAATGAGAGTCAAACTGTGCACCAAGGAGTAAGCCCATGGCAATGCCCAAATTAATTCTGTAGACCAGGATCGCCTGCTGCCCCCTGATGCTCCTGCTATGCATTTGGGTAAGTGGCCCGGCTTAGTTAAAGGAACAGAACTACATGGACACTGTTAACTGTGGAGATTTAAACCTACTCCAGGACCAAACAAAACCTGGACCAAGACTGAGGAAACTTGAGAGTGTTCACCCTTTCCCTTGTCAGGAAAATCCACTCTGCCTTTAGAGGCTCAGGCCTGTTGAGAAAAATAAACTTAATCAGCAACTGGACACTTGTACCAACAAGACATGCCAAGGTTTCTTCACCCATTTTCTTTTTTTTTTAATTTTTTTAATGCTTTTTATTTATTTTTGAGAGACAGAGAGAGACAGTGCAAGCAGGGGAGGGTCAGAGAGAGAGGGAGATACAGAACCTGAAACAGGCTCCAGGCTCTGAGCTAGCTGTCAGCACAGAGCCCGATGCGGGGCTCGAACCCATGAATGTGAGATCTGACCTGAGCCGAAGCTGGACGCTTAACCAACTGAGCCACCCAGGCGCCCCACTTCACCCACTTTCTGATGCCACAGATGTGGAAGAGGACAGATAATATGGACGGACAATAATTCCCTCTCACTTATACAATGGATGAAGAACAGGAAGCCTCCATGCAACTGCCTCACCCCTGCCAGAGCTTGTAGCTGGACATCTTGAACATCTCAGAGCATGTGGTTGTCAACTGCCTCACAGGGAACCCTTTGGAGTAAATGGTATCCAGGAAGTCATTTCATAAGGCAGATGGCAGATGGGCTTCTGTGGTTGGAGTGAGGATACGAGGTCCGGAAAGCTGCTCAGCCCCCTCCTTCTCCACTGCAGGTAGTAGGGGTGGGAGGAAGGGAGCAGGAAGGGAGAGAGCTGGGGAGAGAAAGAAGAGTTTGTGGTTCATAAAAAGAAACCACCACACTGCAGAGCACTGGGATTTCATATTCTTTCAGGGTATTATATGCCAAAACAATGGTGAGCGGGAATGGTCAGGAATAGTAATAACTGGCTGCCAGGATTCTCGTTAACCATGGTGATTATCTCCCAGCCAAAGTCAACAGGCAGCAGACCGATAAAAGACACATCAGTTCTTCTGTTCACAATTCATTTAGAGCTTTAAAAAAATATGGAAGCCAATTTATTCAGATATGCAAGCTAGGTCTCTAGTCAGCAGAGGGGCATTGGTTCCTTATCCCTCATCTTTTCGGACTCTTCAAAACCAGAGAGGAAAAGGTGCCAAACCAGCTGATCAGAAAGGTCTGCGCTCACGTGGGACCTTATTTCACAGGCCCTGTGGGTCCGGACGCCTGCATCCTTGCCTCCACCTGACCTGTGGCCACGCATCTTCGGAGCCCCCCTCTCCCACCACACCCCAACTTTGGGCAGCTGCTCCCCAGCTGCGGCAGCTGCCAGTCCTCAGACTGGAGAAAGGGGAATAAACTGTTGCCATTTGTCACCTGTCAAAAATTCAGACACTGCTTGTCCTGAGCAGCACATCAGACACAAAAAGGCAATCACCAGTCAGAGGATAAGAAGGATGTGAGGCAGGCCAAGGCGGCTGTATCCCACTTGCAGGGAAGAAGAAAGAAAGGTAACGATGTTTTGCTAACGTCCTTATTTTTTTGTTTTTATTTATTTATTTTGAGAGAGAGAGTGGGGGAGGGGAAGAGAGAGGAGGAGGGGAAGAGAAAAAGGGAGAGAGAGAACCCCCAGCAGGCTCTGTGAGGTCAGCAGTGGAGCCCCGTTGCCGTGGTCTTTCTGTCTAAATAGGAAGGCGGAATCTTCCAATGTGTGTCTCTCTAGAAACACAAAGATCAGGCTGAGGGTCTCCATTCTACACCTTCACTGTGTGCCTTCCAGGGTTGCTAAGTTGGTTAAGCGCCCGACTTCGACTCTGGTCATGCTCTCATGGTTTGTGGGCTCAAGTCCCACATCAGGTTCTGTGCTGACAGCTTGGAGCCTGGAGCCTGCTTCAGATTCTGTGTCTCACTCTGTCTCTCATCTCTCTCTCTCTCTCTCTCTCTCTCTCAAAAAATAAATGAACATTAAAAGCAAAAACAAAACTGTGTGCCTTTCACAAACTTACTTGCTCTAAGACCCGGTTCCTTCATCTGTAGAAGGAGGAAAATATGAACACCTGCTTCAAGGTTTTTGTGGAGATCAGTTAAAAAAAATGTGATGAGTCTTATGAACTGTGAAGCACTGTCTGTGTGGTTATGGAGGATCTACAGACTCCCCGGACGCCATCTGGTTCTGGGTGTGTTACCGTCCCCTTGTTTCTGTTCCTTCCTGTGTAGAACTGTGTTTGTCCAGGGGGACTGAATGAATTAGCAGCTTCAGCGCAGTCTGGGACAACAGGCTAGTTGTACCACCACAGCAGCTGCAAGGTGACAGCAGGCTTGGAACACTGACGGGCTGGGGGGCCGGTGTTGCTTCTTACCCCTATGTGACAACTGACAGCATACACCTTCAAGGTTAAGTTTAAGTGATATACTGTCCAAAGTGTCCATGGGGTTAGGCTACTCAGATCATGATCTCAGGGTTTGTGGGTTGGAGCCCCACATCAGGCTCTGGGCTGACGGCTTAGAGCCTGGAACCTGATTTGGTTTCCATGTCTCTCTCTCTCTCTCTCTCTCTCAAAAATAAACAACAACAAAAAATTTTAAGTGCCCAAATCACTAAGAAAAAAAAACATATGGAAATTGGTTCTCCTGTAGTGGGGATATGAATTTCATATTTTCTTTAATTTTTCCAATCTTCCTCAAAAGTTGCAGCAGCAAGAAGATTGCAAATTTTCAATTAAATGGTATCTCTTTCTCTCCTGGTTTAACAGTCTCTTTTGTGTATCCTGTTGTCTCGGGGTAGATTCTGGGGATTTCCGGTTTTTCCTCCTTCCTCTGATCCACCCCAGGAATGGCATTTGGGTCTGTGAGGAAGAGTAATGTAGGTTGGTGGCAGCTGGGGGAGGCCCTCACATCTCTTCAGGAGGCTCCTTAAGCCTGGTCCCTAGCCTGGCACACACGGAGGTGGTACTGATCCTACCAGATCCACCAATCTTCTCAGCACATCAGAGCCCCATCACTGAGCTGAGCAGAAACTTCTGAACACCTGTGTGCTCTTCCCGCACCAGGGGAACCGCAGTGCTGCCTTCTGCCGCCTAGCTAGACCACGTCTCGGCCACAGCTCCTGACTCTGGCTGGACTCAGTGCTGACCCAAGTGCACAACTTCTACCAGAGGTGTACCGCAGCCCTGGGCCCTGGATCCTGGACCCAGACCACTTGTTTCAATGCTTTCACTTCCCTCATACTCATCTGAGGGTTTTCGTGGTACACACACACACACACACACAACACACACACAGACACACACACACCCACACACCCACACACACACCCCTCAAGGTCATACCCTCAAAGGCGGGTGTCGGGGCTCAGTGCGGCTGGTAGGGGTGAGGACTCCAGGGTCTATCTTACCCCAACTCTTTCTTCTCCTTCCAACATTAATAATGGTAGGAGAAGTGGGATGTCTGCAGGAAGGGCAATACTATTTCCTGAAATTTTTGTTTCACTCTTACATGAATGTGTGTGTGTTAGGTAATGATTAAAAATGTATTTCTTACCATGAATTGTGGTCAAAAAGTCTGAAAATTCCTGGCTAAAATTAAATTATTGTTAAGAATTTAAGCTTTGTTTTTGATATATAAGGGTAGATGAAGACCTCAAGAAATCCAGCTTTTCTGTCAAAAATGCCTGACTCTCAAAACTATTTATTGTCTTTCTAAGGATTCAGCCAAGAATTCAGGTCTGAAACTGAAAGCTGAATAATGAACATTTTGGTCTAGGTGGTATCTGCCCTTCCAATGAAAGATAATGACATTGAGTCATTGAATAAGAAGCCACATGGGCACCTGGGTGGCTCAGTCCATTGACCATCTGACTTCAGTTCAGGACATGATCTCAAGACTCATGAGTTCAAGCCCCACATTGGGCTCTCTGCTGTCAGTGAGGTTCCTCTGTCTCTCTCTTTCTGCCCCCTACCCTGCTCATTCTCTCTCTCTCTCTCAAAAATAAGTCAACATTAAAAAAAAAAGAAATGACAAGACAATAAAATTTATATCAAGATTCATCTGACTAGTCTAAAAAGAATGATCCTCAGTACAGCTTGCAGAAAAGCAAGTGTGCCACAGGCAGCCGTGGCCCAGGCAACATAACTTATCACCCCCTGATCAAAGGTATTCTGACTGACTTATACCCATCACAAATGGTCTATTAATAATCCAGTGATTATGTTCAGTGAAATTGGGTTATTCATTATTCCTAGAGCCAAATTTAGGGGTAGGCCAGCTAGGCCATTTCCCAAGACCCCAGTTGATAAGGAGCGTGAAAGCAGGTCTGGATCATATAATGTCCACATAAATGGCTTTAAACAGTGACAGCTACCCAGTTTTGCCAGAAAAAAAAAAAAAACCCACCAGTAGAGTCAGGAGAAAGCTTCAGAGCACCTTGCACTATATGAGAAGAATGCCTTGGACTTTGGGTTAATCCACGTAAGATCACCTCTCAGAATTCTGTGCTACTGATGGGGCCCTCACCTCTCTCTCCTTCCCTGGCTCAATACCCATTGCTTCACATTACTACCATCTGCCTTGAGACCATCAGAGTTTATCTCATATGCACTTTCTACTTGGTAAAGTCAGACATCAACAGGAGCCGGGACATCTCACCCTCTGGGCTTTCATCCCCACTTGGTTCTCTGTATCCTCTTTTCTGATGCCACTGACCTTGGGAGATATCTTAAGAAACCCTTCCAGTGTATCTGCCTGGAAATCAAAGCCAGTCATCAGCAAAACCCTTACATCCTCAATCTCTCCCTTTGCCTTTTTGTTCCAATAGAAACCTGGTCCTTCTGGGAGGACACTGCTTCCCCAGCTACTCTCTCAAGTGGTTGGTTTTTAATCTCCAAACTCCTTGGTCTATGGAGCCCAGGGGAAGTAAATGTTCTCCTTGCCCATTATAATGCATCTGCATGTCCCTAAAACTCCCATTTTTTTAATGTTTATTTTTTGAAAGTGAGAGAGAGAGAGAGTGGGAGGAGGGGCAGAGAGAGAGGGAGACACAGAATCCAAAGCTGGCTCTAGGCTCTGAGATGTCAGCACAGAGCAGGACGCAGGGCTCAAACTTGTGAACTGTGAGAACGTGACTTGAGCCGAAGTCAGCCGCTCAACCAACTGAGCCACCCAGGTGTCCCTAAACCTCCTAGTTTAAATCATGTCCCCAGACCATACTGCCCACTACCGTCTTGTGGTTGCTGTCATCTACTGGCCTTTAGGTCATGCCTCCTCATTTCTTGGAAACTGTATTTCACTTTGATTCTTACTTAGTTATAATTCAATAATTTCACCAAGACATAATCTCAGTAATCATATAGATGTTCCTCCATTTATCCTGGTTTTTCTGTTCATTGGCCTCATCTCCTCCAATGATATTACCCTACAGCTCAACCCAGCCACTCATTCCCATAGCCTTATCCTACACCTTACTGTTATCGTTAATAGCATTTATCTCATCTCCGTTCCAAACATGCCACTTTCTGATCTCCACCACATCGTATCTTTCCAGTCTTAGTATCCCAGTTCCAACAAATTTTGGACCACACAGCAACCTGCAATCTATGGACCCCACTCCTTTTCACTGTCTCCCTCTCCAGCATCCCGCTGAGGCTTCACTTCTCACTTGACCCAGCTTCCAGTCCATACTCTGTCCCTGTAATTTCTCCCTTACATGCACTTTCAACTTTCTTTTCCCTTTCTTGCTTCACTGTACTCATCTTGAAAAACTCCAGCCTCCATGAGATCCACCCCTTCACTTCTCCCTGCCTGCTTCTGAGCAGCTGAAGCTGGCTGGAGGTAAACACACAACCGTGCTGACTGGTCTGACTTTACGTTCCTCACTCCTAAACTAGAGCAGGCTCTTGGAGCTGCTCAGGTATCAGCTCCATGATCCATTCTCTCTCCTACTTTCGTAAGGAAGTAGTACATCCATTTTCCTCTCTTTAAACTTCCATTGTTTCTTCCATCATTTCTTCTTCTTTCTGAGAGGAAGTATAAACAGTCTACAGAAGTTCCTGAAGCTGCATCAGCCCATTTTCCTTTAGACATTTGTCTGTGCCCACATTCTCTACCTTCTCCCCTGTTCCTGTGAATGAAAAGTCTTTGCACCCACCTAGGGCCAGTTCTGCTGGCTGTATTTTAAAAGCATCTAAAACCCAACCTCTTCTCCATATCCATATCATTACCTCTTTGGTCCAAGATACCAAACCTGGTTTATTGCAATAAACCTAAACAATGACCCTCCCTCTTACCTAAATCTGGCCTCTAAACTTTTAAAAACGTGTCCGTTTGTGTCACTTCTCTGCTCAAAGTCCTGCAGTGGTTCCTATCTCCTTCAGAATAAGAGCCAAGAAGCTCCACAGAGTAAATCATTCTCTCCCCTCTGAGTATGTACCACGGTGATAACACTTCGCACACTGAATACTAATGAGCTTGTTTACTGGTCTGTTATCGCCTACTCTGTTAATTCCTTGAGGATGTGGGGTGGGGGTATTTTCTTTTTCTTTTCAATTTTTGTATTCCCAGCTTCTAGCACAATGCCTAATACCTAGGAGGAGACCCATAAATATTCACTGCATTTGAGTTGCACATAACCACGGTGAGTCTGCCAAACCCTAATTTTTCTTGCGGGGAAGTCCTAATATGTTCCCAACTAGACTATAAACTCCATGAGGATAAAGATTGCATCTGCTTCATTCACAGCGCCTAGCATGACATCTACTACGTGGTGGGTGCCGGGGAAATGGCTCCCGAATGAATGACGAATAAGTAATGAAATAAAGGCCCTACGCCTCAGGGTGACCACCCCTCCCCTCAAATGCCACTGTTATCTCCAGAACAGCAACTTGTACTTTTCTGAGAGAAGGCTTAGAGTTGTTAACTTCTTTGAGCAGTGCCGAGTTGGCAAAGGGGAACTGCCAGCCTTGTTTCCCGGGCTCAGCTGGCTGGGCTCCGAGCTCCATGCCTGGCCCTGGGGTAGGGGGAGAAAGGGAAGGGCAACTATAGATCACTGCTTTGGTGAAGTGAGCAACACTTGCTTCCGTAAAGAAAATATCTTCTCTGTTTACCTTCACCTCAACTCAGAAGAGCTGCTGACCGGCCAGCTTTGTCCCTACACTCTTTCTCCTCAGTCTAAGGAAGCCAGGAGCCAGAGCCCACTCCTTCTGTTCTGGTGTGTGGTCTGAGTTTCAATTCTGTCTGGCAGACAGTATGGAGGACCCCAGGTCAGCAGGGTCATCAGAATGCTAAGAGGAAATCTGATTGATGAGCAAGTGTCAGCAGGAATCAATGGGAGCCTTAATTAATGACTTCTGCCCTGTTTCAAAGAAAGGTTCCCTTACACCCAGTTCTCTCTTTTCTATGAAAAAAAAATTGGGGTGGGTGAGGAACTGAGGAAGAAAAGGAGGAAAAAACACCCCTATAATCCAAAGTTTTCTAAACGACATAAAGGAGACTTCAAAGACAGACATGGTCAGTTGTTTATGTGCAGGACTGGTTCAGTGACTCTCTCCTCTCTTTGTTTCCATGGACAGCTAGGCTCCATTCCAAAGCTAAAAAATAAAAGGCCACATTGTTCTGAGGGGAGCTTGCTTTTACAAGAAATTTCCTCCTCACCACTGGGGCAAATTAACTGCCTCAGCCCTGGGTGCTCTGGGAGCATTTCTTCCAGAGCTGGCTCAGCAGGCCGGTCCTCCATTCCTGCCCTGCTCCCTCTCACCAGAGCAGAAGTATAATCCACCTGGTCCACTCAACAGACCATGCAAATTGACCAGCCTGGTGAGAGATCACCAGAAAGTCAGAATGATAAGCGTGCTAACAGAGGTCTGGTCAGGGTTCGTGTGCAACAGAGGCCACATTAGTTTCCAGAAGGATTCCCAGAACAGGTAGTGTCTAAACTGAGGCATACATTCAGGAATTTCAGTAGATACCCCAGTATTGAACATCTGCCACATGCCTGGCCACGGGCCTGGATGATGCCGCAGAAGGTAAAGAGGAAAGATTCCAATCACAGCTCAGCAAACCACTTAAACTCTCTCCTCTTGGAATCCTCACCTCTAACATGGATTCTCATAATCTCTATTTCCAGGAGTTGCTGAGGGAGTGATGAAATGAGACAATATAGGTAAAAATTTTCATGTGGGGTGTACTTGGCACACAGAAGTTAATCCATGATAGTTTAGAAAGGGGGAGGGGAACCCTCCCAGTCTGGTGAGAACAACATGAAAACCAAGTAGTCACGTTGCGTCTTAGTTCTAGCCACTGTACCGGGTTACCATAGACCCCTAGTTTATAAACAACAGAAATTGACTCCTCACAGCTCTGCAGGCTGGAAGTCCAAAACCCAGGCGTCCGCACAGTCAGGTACTGGTGAGAGTTCTCTTCCGGGTTGCAACTGCCCCCCTTCTTGCTGTGTTCCCATTCATGAGGGCTTCCTTCTCATGACATACTTGCCCCCCAAAGCCCCTCCCCCTCCTAATACCGTCGCGTTGGGGGTTAGGATTTCATTAACTTGGGGGTGGGGGGGCACATTCAGCCCATTGCATTTTGTGATATTACAAAGGCTCCAAAAGGTGTGCACAAAATATAAGTGTGAAGTAGAGTGTACACAGAATAGTATCCCTCAAGGGAAAGTTTCAGCACAGACTTAATGAAGAGCCAAAAATGATCTGAGTGTTGAAAATCAGGTAACAATTCACCGAGTTAAGGAAGCTGGGAAGGCCATCTGAGGAGGAGAACCAGAAAAACTACCTCAGGCAGCTACATGAAGCACCATTCTCATCAAATGTGAGGGGAGATTCAGTAACAGATGCCACATGGGGGTGACAATTGCCACAAAACTTGTCAATGGGTTGGACATGGGTTGAGGGCACTGGGAGAAGTCAAAGATGGCTGACGGTGGGCTTGGTGGCAGGAAATGGTGATGCCCCCAGGAAACATGACAGAGTTGCTCATTCAGGGCAAAGAAGAAAAGAGGAAAGAGTAGATTGAGTGGATCCGCAAATCGCAACCAGTGAGGTGATTTAGATGCTCTCATGTTTCTGGAAGGGATGAACTGGAGGGAGGACACGTGGCTGACGTTGGCCCAGCATCCTCGACTTCTGCAACCCCATAGCCTCCGCGAATCACTCCTGAAACCCTCATCAGCAATTCCTCTGCCAGCCCTGTCAAGCAGGTGAGCTGTCGGCTTAAAGAGATGAAAAAGCTGGACCAAGGAGTGGCCTTTAACTGAAAAAACTGCAGGTCTGTTAATGAATTATCTTAAGTGATTTAACTGATTGTGTTTGAGTTAAAATCCAGGGATTCAGTTTGCTGAATTTTGTAAAACCACCTGAAACTAGTA
>NC_043710.1:63413435-63415644 GCF_006229205.1 Suricata suricatta
AACATAGTTGGACACCTCCATTACCAAGTGAATCTAGGATGCATTCTGGTGTGACAAATGGTGCTGTTATATCCTCTAAACTGAGGGCTAGTTACCATTTAGCTTTTTCTACAAATTTTTTCAACATTTGTTTATTTTTGAGACAGAGACACAGTGTGAATGGAGGGGGGGCTGAGAGGGAGGGAGACACAGAATCTGAAGCAGCTTCCAAGTTCTGAGCTGTCAGCACACAGCCAGCCGTAGGGCTCGAACTCATGAACCCTGAGATCACGCCCTGAGCTGAAGCTGGATGCTTAACCCTCTGAGCCACCCAGGCACCCCATATTATTGTATGTCTTGAGAACATATACGAAATGGGTTGCATCTGCTTGGCTCTTGGCTTGCCAGGGCTGCTATAAGAAAGCATTACAGATGGGGTGGCAGGTGGCTTAAACAACAGAAATTGATTTTCTCACAATTCTCGAGGCCGGAGATGTCAGCAGGTTTAGTTTCTTCTGAGGCATTTCCTTGCCTTGCAAATGGCTGCCTTCTCACCATCCTTAAATGACTTTTCCATTGTGCACACATCCCCGGTGGCTTTTTGTGTGTCCAAATTTCCTTTTCTTAGAATGATACCAGTCAGATTGGATTAGGGCCTTCCCTTTAACAACCTTTAAATTATTCTGTCATGTTGTATAGTCATATATATGTCCTATAGTCATGTTCTGAGGGGCTGGGGGTTATGACTTCAACATACCAATTTTTAAAATTTTTTTATACGTTTCACGAACTGTGAGATCAACTTGAGCCAAAGTTGGGAACTTAAACAACTAAGCCAACCAGATGCCCGAACATATGATTTTTAAAGGGAAAAAATTCAGCTCATAGAAACCATATAAAAGGATGAGGTTTCTTTCTGTTTTTGTAATCTCTGTGGATTGATTGTCCATGATATGCATCATATTCTGGTTTAATGCTTATAAGTGTTTTCTTTCTCTTTGCCCTTTGTGGAGAAGTTTTCTGGATTGGGAAGTGAGTTTCTTTATAATTGCATTTCCCCAACAGCATAAAAAGTACTGAGGTGGGAACCAGGGTCAAAAGTTTGAGGTCTGGCTCCTACAGAAAAAGCTGCATGAATCACTTCCTATTTGGGGCCTTGTCTCGATGGGCAAGTGGAAGGCTGTTTTCGATTGAGATTCAAGTGATTTCTTCAAATTCTACACCCTATGGGAACAAAAGTTTTCAATTTTTTTTTTTTTTTTTATGTAATGCATTGGCGACAGTGGTTTGAGGGGAGTGGGGGAGAGGAAAGACCAGAGCAAGAGCAGCTTCCGGGAGCACATTCTCTAAAGGATGGCGGCTCCAGCTGCCTTGAGACCTCTACTGAAGTATCTGGATAAATGAAGCACCTCCTATTAGCATTCTTCAAGGGGCCCTGCGACTCGTGCAGATTACCCTGGGCCTAAGGACGGTGGCCACAAGTTGATCTCCTCGAAACCAGTTTCCTACTTTCTTTCCCTTTTTGACAGAGCAGAGAGGGAAGGCCCCCCCCTTTTTTTTGTTCTGAATAGCTTTATTCTCCCTCTTTTGGTGTCCCTACCAGCTAAGGTATTCGTTGGTGCCCTGCTTCATCCAATGCCATACTGTACCTGGAGGACAGGAGAGGAAGAAGAGGGCTACAATGCGAAGAAGCCGTCCTGCATAACAGTTAGCTAACTCTTGGGTTCTGGGGCCAGAATGTCTGTGTTCAAATACAAACTCTGCTACTTCATGGTTGTGTGACATTGGGCAAATTATGAAGTTTCTCTGAGCTTCCGGTCCCTCATGTAAGAGAATGGGATGCTACATAGAACTTACCTTTTGGTGTTATTATGAGGACCAAAGAGTTGGTGTATGTAACATGCTTATAACAGTGCATGACACAAAGCGTATCAAAATTATCCGTAACTCACTAAGAGAAAGCTCACCAATTAGGATATACAAATTATACATAAGGAAATATGAGTTGCTGCTAACTGTATGAAAAAATAATCAACTTCATTCACATTTTCCCTACCAGATTGGCAAAGATGGAAATGTTTAATAACATATTGCATTGGTGGGGGTGAGGGAAATCAAGAACTTTCATAGTTTGCTAATGGAAATATTAACAAGAGAGCAACTTGGCAATAACTATAAAAAGTTAAAATTAACATATCCTCTTTTTCTGCAATCCATTTCTTGAGCTTTA
>NC_043710.1:63415744-63457510 GCF_006229205.1 Suricata suricatta
GCTGAAAAAGAATTTATAAGTTTTCCAAAGAAACTGCTCTAAGAAAAAAGAGAAGTCTTTTCTTTTACTCTCAACAGGGAGAATTAAGTCTTTTATTTTTAATTGGGATTTACCCTTACACTCTAAATCTTACTCCCTAATCACACTTTAAGGAAACTGTGGCCCAGAATGATCAAAGAGCTTGTCCAAGGTTACACAGTTGGTGAATGTCAAAGCTTGGCCTTGAATTCATGTGTCCTGACACCCAGGCTGGTGCTCACTTCTGAAATCCCCCCAGAGACAACAAAGCTGCTCCACCTGAATGTGGAGAAGTGGCATCTTATCTTACACCTCACTGTGGGGCTACGGAGCGTATTACGTAGGCAATGTCCTTTGGCAGCATCTGTGTGGCGAGAGCCAATATGGTGTCTCATCTCAGCTTGGGTGAAGCCAACTACCGAGAAGCCTCTGTCGGGTCCTCTCTGCCTGCTGCGAGGGGAAGGAGGACGAGACCATGAGCAGTACCTCGGTCACAGTGCTTAGGGGAGGTCTTCTGCCTCCCTCTCTAATCTATCTTGACTTGGACAGGTGATATAATTTCTGTACTTGCCATCTGCTTCTAAACCACAAGAAGCCCTGTGAAGGCAGTAAAGAGGAAACAAAGAGGAAAAAATCCTGGTGCTTGGCCCAATGTGATGCCATCTCCAAGTGCCTGAATTATATGTTCCAAGTACCAACAATAACAGCGACCACATTTCAACAGCACTTAACGGTTTCCAAAGTAAAATGGTAAAACCATTATTATCACAACAACCTTCTAAGTAAGGAGATCTTTTATACACACTCACCACCCTCTTTTTCCCCTAACACACACACACACACACACACACACACACACCATTTCACCTTCCAGTCAAAACACACGCACATATTTCCCCTCACATCCCACTCAAGGTTTTTTTTTTAACCTTTAAGACATTTAGGAGGTTGACCAAGATGGCAGCACAGGGGCTTCTGAATTCTCCTCTGTCCACAGACACACTGAATAAACAGCTACAGTCAGAGCAATTTCCTCTGAAAGAAACCCAGAAACTAGGTGAGCAACTCTTACACATCTGGCAAATGAGAAAATGCCCACATCAAAAGGTAGGAAAGGCTGAGACACCCTCTTATTAGGGAGTCTACCCCCTGGGCAGTGCCATGCATTGGGGAGAACTCCCAGGTCCTGGCTTCTCCCTAAAGTGCACAGACTTTGGATCCCATTTTTATTGCTCTAACTTTTTTTTAAAGTTTAATTAATGTATTTTAAGAGAGAGAACAGAGAGTGAGCGAGGGAGGGAGGGGCATAGAGGAAAGAGGGAGAGACAGAATCCCAAACAGGTTCTGCACTGACAGAGTGGGGCTCGAACTCACAAAACCATAAGATCATGAACTGAGCTGATATCAAGAGTCAGATGCTTAACCAACTGAGCCACCCAGGCACCCCAAGTACTCTAGTTTTCAAGACCCCTAAGTGATGGGCCCTCAAAAAACCTAGCTCTGGAAGTCAACAGGAATGGCATTCACCTGTTCCACAGAACTATAATAAACAAAGGAGTTCTTAATGAGTGCACAAACGCTTACTGTAGTTAGAACCCCAGGGCTCAGTAAAGAAGGAGCAGGTAAAAATGACCATTTCCAGTCTTTCCCTGAAAGGACTCCATCTATAAACTTTTGAAAGCTGTTGTCTATGAGTCAGTTTTCTAATTTACCACAATAGACACCTTCCCCACTTTATTTCTCTAACCTGTTCCAACTCACCAGTATCAACCTGGAAGGGAATGTACACATGTCTGCACCCAGTTTTTGCAGTGACCACCCAAGAAATGGGTCCCCATATCATCTGGCTTTGATAGCCAACAGGGCTTGTGACCACAAGTCTCACAGGACTGTAGCAAACAAAGACACAGTTCTTAACCAGAGCAGGAGCACACCCACTCTGTGGCTATACACTTGGGCCAAGCACAGAGGAAGCCAGCGGAGACATGAAAGGGGTTGATTGCATGCTTTGCTAGCAGCTGCTTGAGGGTCCAGCTTCCAATCAGTCTTCATCTCACTGCTGAATTTGATCTTCCCCTTTGGGACACTGCTGGTTCTAGGCACATCTACAACCCAGTAGTCTTTTGGAATTGAAGGGGGCACAGATTTTCTAAGAAAAGCAGAATCTAAAGGAATATATCACCACTAGACCTGAAACTGTAAAACTCCTAGAAGAAAATTAAGGAAAAAATTTTCTTGAGATTGACCTTGGCAATGAGTGTTTGGATATTTCACCAAAAGCATAAGCAATTAAAGCAAAAATCAATAGGTGGAACTATATCAAATAAAAAATGCTTCTGCACAGCAAAAGAAATAATCAACAAATGAAAAAGCAACTAACCTATGGAACGGGAGAATATATTTATAAATCATATATCTGATAAGGGGTTAATGTCCAAAATATATAAGAAATTCACAAATCAGTAGCAAAACCCAAATAACATGATTAACAATGGACAAAAGACAACAAAGACAAAGACAAAAACAAAAATAAAACAAAACAAAAACCTAACCTAGACATTTCTCCAAAGAAATATTTTAAGGTCATAGATTAAGAGTTCAATTCAAACACAAGCCAGAGAGACATGATGCTTAGAAAACTTTCTCAGTGAGAATCCCCTGAGACATTAAACCTGACATAAAATGTTTTGAATAAATTCTCTTAAAGATGATACATAGCTAGGGCCATTCCCAGGTGGAATGGAGAAAATGAATTTATTACCCACATGGATACTTTAAACAGTGGAACATAATTCCTTCATGAAATACATGAATAAGTCTTTAATAACCTGAGGAAGAGGGAAGGGTCAAGAGAACAGCCTGGGTTTCAGGCCTGGAACTTGAGAAGGTGGGAGTTCTATCTACTGGAACAAGAACTAATACCCTACACTCATCCTCTGGTTGTAAAACATCCTGCTCCATCTACAGTGACAGTGCCTGTCCTTTCTCCCTGATTTCCCTACATGTCTCACAAGCAGTATCTTCACCTCCCAAAACCAAGTTGTCATTTTCTATTTGCCTACATCCTCTCTATCTAGCCTCAGCTGATTGGACTGTATCCTGGAGATGACACAAAGGCAGTGTTTTGGAATCATCAGTTCTAGAACTGGGTCTCTGCAGATGTGCGTCTGCAGTCTTACACACTGCCTGCCACAGAACAGAACTCCACACAGACTGAGTGAATAATTAGGAATTCATGTATTCTAAACCTAAACCATTTGGGACTTCTTAAGAAAGTGACTGAAGATTTGTTTTTAAAAGATTACTCTGGCTACAGTGCGCAGAATCTCCAAAAGCAGGTGTTGTCAGCCTTGGTACTGCTATTTGAACTGGTTAATTCTTTGTTGCGGGAGGCTGTCCAGTGCATTGAAGATGTTTAACAACATCCCTAGCCTCTAGCCACTAAGTCGCATTCGATTCAATTATGAAAGCCCAGAATGTCTCACCAGACGTTGGCAATGTTCTCTAGGAAGCAAAATGACCCCTGATGAGAACCACTGTCCTAAAGGGAAAAGAAAGATCATTCAGGTGTCCATTCACCAAATAATGTTAGAGAAGGAAAAAGGAAGCGTTGGTTGAAAATGTCTACAAAGTGCTGGGCACTTTACATATGTTACCATATGTAAAAGAGGGATGTGGGATATGAGAGCCCCCACCCCAGAAAATCCCTTCAGGATTACCTGACATCAAGCTCCCGAATGATGAAATCCTAGGACAGATGCCATCACTTTCCCTGGCCCTATTTGAGCACAGTGAAATCTAATTCCCACGCCATGTCAAAGAGGAATATTTGACATTGCTCCACAGATATTAATTTGTTATTCTGGGGACGCCTTAAGATCACTTTTCAGTCAGCTCCAAGGGGGAAACAGAGTAGAATTTCTTTGGCACAAGCTGGTCAAACTTTAGGACCAGGCTATCCTTTGTCCAAGCCTTCCTCCATCCTTGGAGAGCCGATCCTGGGGACCACACAACATCTGTGCTAAGAGCTAAATGCTGGAGCTGGCCGGCATTCCTGGGGAGGTCCAGCTCAGAGGGTCCTGGCAGGTGACTGTGTTCACTTAGCAGCCTCGGGGCTTGGTTCGCTCCTCTCTGCTCCCACCATCACCCGCTGGTTGCTGCTGGTATTAATAACCTAAGCAGCAGGAGGCTTTGCACCAGAATCGGGGCTGTCTAGATAATTATCTAGTGGCCCAGGACCAGTCAGTAAATTACTCTGTGACCTGGGAAGTCAGCAGCTTACCACCATCACTCAGGCCTGCTCTCTTTATTGCTCTCCCCTCCTGCTGCCCTGGCATTTATTTGTCTAGTTTACACTCCAAGCATCGATTTCATGCCTTTTGTTTTCCATCTTAGAGGTAAGAAGTACACCCTTTGGAGAGACTAGTTCTCAGGTCAGTGTAGTGACACAGGGAGGGAGAATATTGGAGGTTTTGTTTTGTGCGATCATTTAATATGCCCCCAGCACACCAGCACCTGCTCTCTGTGGCACCCCCAAACATATTTCAATCTTTTTTGTCAGACCTGTGACACATTCCAGTGAATTACCTGTTTATGTAATCTTGCTTATGGGGGAAAGGAAAGTCAGAGAAAAAAACATCTCGTGTTACTCCCACCTCACACACTACACTTCAGCTATACCAAACAGGAATGGTGCATTTGAGCTAATGTCCCCAAATGCAGTCGTCTCTCTTCTTGGAGCATTTGTTCCCTTTAGTAGAGCACACCTGGCCCTTGTCCTCACCACATGCTTACTCATCTTCCAGATCTTGTCTTAAATGTCACTCCCTCCACTCAGAAAGCTTTTCCCTACCCATCTGTACCCTTTGGGACTGAGTAGGCATCTTAAAGCTTATTATAGGACTAACTCCAGTTGGTTGCAATTACCTGTCTTCTTGCCTGTCCGGTCTTTCAGACTGTGAGCTCAGCAAGAACAAGAAGCAGCCACATCGCTTCCAGGCCCCCATTTAAAGTAGCCAAATTAATAAACAGACTTAGGAAGATATCCCCTAACTCTACCTTCCAGGCAACCCTGATTTCCAGCTTCCGTTCAGCCAAGACACTCACTTATTTATGCAACACCATTCTCCAAAGACAGCTGCTCTGAAGTTTCCCAGTGGAGAAACTACAGCTCCAGCTAAGGACTTTATTCTCATTCTCTGGAATTATCTACTACAAATCTCTCCCTTTTTTCAACGTGCCAGTTTCTATAAATGCACCTGAAGATAATACTGTAACTCTCATTAAATGTTTACTTTCACCTCATAATCCATCGAAAAAACACAGATATTCCTGGACCGGCTGATTAAACTGCTTTATAGCCTTGATGAAGACATTTGTATGCAGTCATTCTTGATTTCTTCTTGCATAGGAGTTCTTGATCTCTCACATGCCCTCTATTCTGAAAGCTTTCTCATCCTAAAATTTTAAGTGTACTTTGTACTTCTGAAGCATACAGGTGACAAGAGTTCCCACTTTGCTGCAAACCCCTGACAAACAGAAGAGAAATCAAGAAGTTAATTAAAATAATTTACCTACTTTTTTCACAAGGGTGCAGAGTTGGAGATCATAACCTGGCTCCTATGAACTCCTCCAGCCTGCCCCACTCCGCCGCTAATCACGGTCCCTCTCTGCACAAACGCTTTTCTAGCCGGTGTACTTTTACACTTATGCTATTTCATCTGCTTAGAATGCCCTTCTCCTCTGTACACCCAGCAAACTTCTAAATCTGCTTGGAAACCCAGCTACAGTTAACTCCTCCGGGAAGTTCTCCGTAACCTCAAGTATAGCCCACCCAGCACGAGGAGTAAGAGTTTAGACTGTAAAGTCAGACAGAACTGGGACCCTCATTTGGTCCACCACTTACCACTGTGGAAAAGTAACTTAGCGGATCTGACCAAGCCTCAGCCTCCCAATCTGGGAAATGGGCATAATAGTTCCTACCTCACAGAGCTATAAGGATTGAGTGAAGAAACTTGGGTAAAGCATCTGGCTAAGCTCCTGGCAAATAATAAGCACTGTATAAGACTTAGCTGTTATTGTTGACCTCAAGTTAGAATTAATTCTGATGCACATTTATCAAACTGAATTTCACATGCCTGCCTCCATCCAAGACTGTGACTTCCTTAAAGGTTAGACTTATTCAGAACTAGGCATAATGCCCAGCATACAGTAAGTAGCCAACAAATGTTTTGTTGAGTTAAAATGAATCAAACACCTAAAATTCTTAAAAGAACAAATATTAAAAATAATACATTAAATAAAGTAAGGCAAAGTAAAAGTGTACCACGTGTTATTTGACAATGTTCTGGAGTAGCTGTGACGCTTTCATATTTATGTTCACATTTTCAGTATGGTTCTCACAGTGGCTTCAAGTGGCAGGCATTAATATCCCGAGTTCACAAATCAGAGAAACAGACTCAGAGGGATCTAACTTTGACCCAAAGTCAACAGAGCAATTTGCAGAATCCAAATGTGTATCACTACCGCACCCCCCCGCCCTGCTTATTTATGATTCCCTTTCCTGCCATCCCCTGCCCTCCCCCAAAAAGGAGTAGCTAAGCCTCTCTTTAACTCAGGTGTTAAGATGTTAAGCTTCCACAAGTGACCCCTCAGCCAGCACTCAATGAAAGCGCAGGCTGACACCTGGGCCCTCCTCAGAGATGCCATTCCTGCTGGTGACCACAGCCCTGGCGTCTCCTCACACCATGGGGAAACCAGGCATGTGCTGTACGTTTTGCCCTCAACATTCAGAGGAAACGCTTGCTTTCTGCCAGTTCTTTGGGTTCCTCCAGACTCTTCCTGTGCTTTTTGTGCAGCTGAGAAGGTGAAGCGTAAGGGTATCAAAAGTGGCAAACAGTCCCTACCTCTGGAGACAGGCATTTACTAGAAGAAAGAACGGACCAATGGCTTCCCAGAGCATTGTTCAGCCACATTAGAGAAAGGATTAAGCAGATACATTCAGCTATTCTAACAGATTTTCTTTAAGCCTTGAATACGCCTCTCACACTCACTCAGATAATCACATTAGTTTTGTCATTAAAAGCTCCCTTTTATAGAAAGTACCTAAACCGCTTAAACCACCCAGAGAGGTTGCATACATTATCAAACACCAAGACAAACAAAAGGGATTTTCTGTTCCACATCTCAGTTTTCCTTATGTCTCAAACTTGGGGGTGGGGGATAGAGGTAGCGATGATTTTTCAAATAGGCAGTGGCAGGACAACAATTCTCACTCCTCCCTTCCTTGGCAGTCACACCTGGGAGGACTGGAAAACCCCTTCAGCACTGGGGCCAGCAGAAAACAAAAGTTAAGACAGAGATGAAGACAGCAGGGCAAGGAGGGGGTAGAAAGAAGTGTGCTTGCCTCTCTGCACAGGAAATTGCATTTGGAACTAAGGAAGGATAGAAAAGCACAGGATCTTGGATCCAACAACTGAGGCTTACTAGACGTATGGCCATGGCTGGGGTGGAAGGGAGTCACTTCGTATCTGTCGGCTTCGTGATCCTCCTTTATAAAATGGAGGTAATATCTGCCAGGGATGTCGAGGGGCTCCAAAGGCAGGTGGCAGAGTTCTGAGGTCTATAAAGTATGATACCAGCCTTACAGGGGAGGTTTCCCTTGGTTTTCTTTTTAGGAATTCTATTACAATGGAAACTATGTCTTTCTTTTTTTCGAAGCAACAAGATGGGTGCCTAACCCTTGGTACACAATGTGTACGTAAGTGGTTTTTTTGCTTTAAACAGTATTTTTCTCACAAAGCTTCCATCCTGCCCACTGTCATCCCTCAGGTCTCAGTCCAAATGTTACTTCTCTTTTAAAGCCTTCCTCAAACCTTCAGGGTGAATCCATCACTTCTGCTTTCATGCTCCCACAGCATCCTGAATGCAACACAAACTCTTGGCCCCATTATCCCACATTGTGACCATCTCTCCCTATTAACACTGAGCTTCTTAAAAACAACTGGGCTTTGTCTTTGAATTCTTATGACCTAACACTATACTGCATAGTCAATTAATGTTTGAATGAAAAAATGAAAAACAAAGAAGCAATCCTAAGAATTACAGTTATTTGGCCCAGGAAAAGTAAATTCAAGGAGTAATTTAATAATCAGTCTCCAAAAATACATACAGGTTATTAAATTTTAGAGAGGAGGGTGTCTGTATTAAACACTGTGCTATTGCATGGTTTACAGTGTAAGATTATTAGGTGAAATGAATTAACAGTACGTTTTTCATCTTCTTTGCAGGGTAAAACTTGAGGAAAGGCTTTAATAACAATAGGGATTTAGGTTAGATGAGTTTTTCAACATCAGCATTATTGGCATTTTGAACCAGATGACTCTTTGCTGTGGGAAGCTGTCCTCTCTCTGCATTGTAGGATGTCAAATCACACTAGACACCAGCCCACCTCAAGTTGTGACAACCAATAATACCCCAGACATTGCCAAATGTCCCCTGTGGGGCAAAACAGACCCCAATTGAAAACCATTTGCTTAGATCTAGAGACTAAATTCCTGCAGGTGAGGATCTGAAAAAGAGGTAATGGGGCGCCTGGGTGGCTAAGTCAGTTAAACATCTGACTCTTGATGTCGACACAGGTCATAATCTCACAGTTCATGAGATGGAGCCCAGCATTAGGCTCTGCGCTGACAGCGTGGAGACTGCTTAGGATTCTCTTTCTCCCTCTATCTCTCTGCCCCTCCCTGCTCTCTCTCTCTCAAAATAAATAAATAGGCATTTAATAAGAAACCCAGGAGATGGTGGAACTCTGACTATTAGTTCCTTAAAGATATAGCAGATGGTTTGTTTTACTAATTTACCTTGTACCTTCCATTCTGAAAGCAAGTATTGACCAAATGAATTGATATCATGGTAACATATAAAACATCTGTCAGCTACAAGAAATATTTCTGAAACAGGAATAATCCAACAGCCTTTGTTTATGAGACAAGGAAGCCATTTATCCAATCATCCAGCTACTTCCACTGTACCGCACTTATTCAAGGGCACTGATTGTAGCACACCCTCAGTGTCACAGCACTTTACATATCACCTGAGCAAAATGTTTTCATTTAGAGTTTAATATCTTAAACTTACTGATTTGATGGTTTTCTGAAAATGTTTGGCTACTTACCTCTAGACATTAGGAGCTACAAAACAAATAGTCAAAATCATCCCCCAAAGCCATAGAGGAAGTTTGATAACAGTCACAAACATCTCTGCAGTTGAAGAAGCACGTGATTCCTTGTCTCAGCTCTGCAGCCACATGGCGGGTGAGCTATCATTGGTCCCGTTGTGAGTTAACAGCACGCTCTGGAGTCTGAGCTGGGTTTTTGTTTCAAACTACTTCCTTTGTGTTATAAAACAGCATTCCTTCTCCCTGCTCAACTATCTGCTAAGGCATTCAAACTGGCCAAGACACATCTATCTGGTGAAATTATGGCTGTGTTCCTCCAAACACTGTAAAATCTATTTCCAGATTAAGCCAGATCAGCAAATTTCATTATCTCAACAGAGAATAATTGCTGTACTTTGGTGTTAAGACTTTGCTCTGTGCTAAAGGATCACATATGGATGAATACAATGAAACCTAGCAATATACATAAAGAAGTTGAAGACCTCATTGCATTTGTCCCCTTTCTGAGGCTCCTTCAGGACATTCCTGCCTGGGCTTCTCCAAGTTGACTGGTCTGGTTTATCTTACACATGGTGTGAATTGTTTAACTGACTTTGTTGTCTTTTTTGAAGATGGCTGCGAGAAAATTAGCCAAATTTTCTTGGCCCCTGTCTTCAGAAAATATATAGAATTCTATGGCACTATTTCTCAATGGATTCCCCAAATGCTGTTGAAAAAGGGGTTTTGGATCAAATAAGTTTGGAAAATGTCGCATTCTTGGTGATTCACAATGCACATGGCATATTAAAGTTTGAGAAATTCTGCAACAGAGATAACCTATTTAAATTTATTTCAACCATGTTCATCAAGCATTTTCATCACGTACACCTTTTTAATGATCTACCCACTAACATCTGGCGTTATTAGCATTCTGTGGAACCTACTTGATAAATGCTGGTTTAAGGTTTGCATTCCTAGATCCACTGTACATCTCTATCCCTGTTAAATCTCTTCTGTCCCATATGTTGTGTTTAATGTATATCTTTAGAACATCTAAAGTCCTTTCAGAACGAGGTGTGACAAAAATTTGAAAATAATAAACATGTTAGTTATATGACCATGGGAAAGTAACTTTCACACTCCAGGTCTGAACATATTAAAGGTATTAGCCATGTTACACATACATGCAGAACTAAGGTTGAGTTTGCACCTTGCTACTGTAAGCATCCATCCTCCCATCTTCATCAGTAGGTAACAAAACCTATTGAAACCAGCCCCATCCTTGACTCTTTGCATTGAAAAATGGCTTTGGAGAAATTCATCCACTTGCATGTCTCTGTTTCTAGTGTTCCAATTCCCACCTAACCTCAAAAGTGAGTTACATTCAGCCCCTTGACAAAGACTGCCAGGCGGATAGAGTGGGAGAGGGGGCCAGGAGCACACTCAGTTGAAGAGAGACTAAATTGGGAAGTCCATGCACTAGAGGTATTGAGTACTAGGAGGTCCCCTTTCCCAAATCTAGGGAAGCCTGGGGCAAGAGGTCACATGATTGCATCAGAGTTGTGAAAGGTGGTTGGCTTTAGAGACTGAAGGATAGCAAGTCTGGCCTTTCTGCCCTAAAATGTATCTATTCATATAAATTTACAGAGGGCCTCCCAAGACCTGGCTGCTAGGCTGCATCCTAGATGCTGGCTACTAGAAAGAATGAGACATAGTTCCTGCTCTCAGAGAACTTGGTCTTCCTAAGAGGGTGGAATATTTAGCAAAATATCACAATTTGGGATATGTGTATTAAAGAGAGGTGGTTGGGCACTGTTTAAGGTACTAGAGATGCAGAGAGAATAAAACAGACAATCCTTACTTTGGTGGAGCCTACATTAGAGGTGACATACTAGGTGTGAACCTTGTTCTTTGAAAGCTTCCATAAGGAAACCATTCCCTTTAGAAAAGCTGAGAAAGAATTTCACAGTGTAAGTAATCAAGTTGACCTGGGCTTTGAAAGATACATACAAGTTTGCCAGTGAAAACATATTGGAGGGTAATGCTAGAAAAAGGATTTCAGAGAAATTTTGGTGTGACTGAACAGCAGGACATAAGGAAAGTAATAGGCGGCAAGTAAGAATGGGAAATGAATGCAGAGAGGTAGATCCCAATTTAAGCCATGGTTGCACCGCAGCACAAGTGGTGGGTTGACTAAGTGGAGCCGTATGGCCTACTGTTGTAGTACCGGATGTTTGGGGCTCACTTAATGTATCATGGTAAGTATAATGCAGGACTTCAGAGGCTCCTGAAGTTTCTTGAACACTAGTTCCTTGAACTAATATCCCAGGCTTTGAATCCTAGCCATTCACCATGGCTTTCTAGTCCAAACTGCATTCTAGACCTTTACATCCCACAGCCCTACTTGACAGCAGTCTCTACTTGGCTATTTCAAAAGTACATAAAACTCAACCTGACAAAACTGCACTGAACCCATAATCTTCCTACTAAACCTGGTCACCCTCTATCTTCTGCTGTTTCTTACCAGTGCATGGTACCCCAATCTATCCAAGTGCGTAAGCCAGAAATCATCCTTGACACCCGCCCAACTCGTATCTCATAGAACACATCACCAAGTCCCACTGACCTTCCTTATTAAAACTCTCTCAAATTCCTCCACTTTTCACTGTCACCTCAACCACCCTAGTCAGAGCTCCCCTCTTCTCTAACCTAGACAAAAGCAACGATGGTCTCTACATCACATGCTTGCCTCCTACAACGCATATGCCACTCTATACCCAGCATAACCTTTTTATTTACTTTTTTTAAACGTTTATTTAGTTTTGAAAGAGAGGGAGAGAAACAGACAGACAGACAGACAGACAGACAGAGGCAGAGCTGGGGAAAGGCAGAGAGAGAGGGAGACACAGGATCTAAAGCAGGCTCCAGGCTCTGGGCTAGCAGTCAGCACAGAGCCCAGTGCGGGGCTCGAACCCACAAACTGAGATCATGACCTGAGCTGACGTCTGATGCTCAACCAACTGAGCCACCCAGGTGGCCCCTAGCCAACATGACCTTTTTCAATGAAAATCTGTTTATGTCACTCCCAACTAAGGACTGTCAATGATTTCTCATTCCTTGTAATGATTCCTTATCATAGCCTATTTGAATGAGCTTACTCCCTGCCCAAGCCTACAGATTCATCTTCTATCATTTCCCCTATGGTCTGCTCTCCTACTACAGCGGCCTTCTTTCTGTTCCTGGAATATGCAATGCTCAGGCCTTTCATACACACCATTTTCTCCACTCCTCTTCCTATACAGCTCCCATGCGTCATTTAGATTAACAGCTAAAATCACATCTCAAAAAAGCATCCTCATATTCCTGCAGACTAGCTCAGATTTCCTGCAAAATGTCCTAATAGCCTCCACTCTTCATAGACTTATACCAACTCATTGTAGAACTTGACATTTCGTGTCTTTCTTCCACTAGAGCATAAACCTTATTAGAACAGATACTATGCTTGTTTTTTCACCATTGTTTTCTCCAGGTCCCAGAATGCCTTAAGTCTTGTAGATGCTCTGTAAATAAGAATAGGAAAAGTTGCCATCTCCATTACCAGTTTGGATAGTGACAATGCATAGTTACAGATTTTAAAAAAGGCAACTATTTAACTTTAAGCCAACATTGCTTAACTATGGATCTTTCTCCTACCTAAGTATTGGCATTTTGTTGGACATTTATGTTTTGAAAAACACTGTGATAGATAGATAGATAGATAGATAGATAGATAGATAGATAGATAGATAGACAGATAAACTGCTCCCTCTCCATCCTAAATGGTGTATCTCTAAAGCCATGGTTTTATAACCTCATCCCTCCCCAAACACCTGTGGGCTTAGATGGTGCAGCCACAGGTGCCTGAGGACACCATGCTGGGATGTCATCATGGGCCTTGTGCCAGCAGAGAAGAAGCTGGTCTGCAGAGAAAGAACGAAGCAATCAGGGAAGCTTTAGGCAAGGATCCCAAACTCAGACAGAATTAGGCAGGACAACAGGAGTGAGGCAAATTGACGGGGCATGTCCTGTCTCAAGATATTCAAATTCAGAATTCTTTCAGCTGGTCGTTTTCAAAGTATGATCCCCCAGTATCATCTAGAAACTTACTCACCCAGGCATATTACAAACCTTGGGGTAAGGCTCCGCAAGCAGTATTTTAACAGGCCTTCAGGTAGTTCCAATGCTGATTTGCATTTTATACTACTGGCCAAACTATATAAATCTGAGGAACAAATCTCACCCACAGGCTGGTGACCTCTATTGAAAGCAAGATGAAACAGGAAGTAGCAGTCTTGACTTTTCATGACTTTCTAGACCCTGGTTCCACCCAATCATGATCCTAGAGCTATTCCTGCATAGGAATTTATTTCAATAAATTTCCTCTTTTGCTTAAACTAGTTTGTTGAGGTTTTGTTACTTACCCAGAGATTTAGCTCTATCAATTTAAAAAAACAACAGCAGAACAAAACAAAATAAACCTGGATTCAAGGCCTACTTCTACCAAAAATGAGCTATGACAAGTCCTGTCTCTCTGAGCTACAATGCCATCACCTACAAATGATGGCGTTGGACTGGATGCTATCTAAGTTCCCTCACCTTCTAATACACTAGACTAGACGTTGATTCCTCTGGATAATGTCTTGACCCTCCAGATCCCTAAGAAAGTTTTTAAGAGGGGTTCCTGGGTGGTTCAGTTGGTTAAGCAACCGACCTCAGCTCAGGTCATGATCTCACAGTTCATGAGTTTGAGCCCTGCATCAGGCTTCGTGCTAACAGCTCAGAGCCTGGAGCCTGCTTCAGATTCTGTGTCTACCTCTCTCTCTGCCCCTCCCCTGTTTGTTCTCTGTCTCTCTCTGCTTCTCAAAAATAAATTAATATTTTTAAAAAGTTAAAAAAAAAAGAGAAACTTTCCTAAGTTTTTTTCGTTCTAAGCATTGACTCCAGGTAGTTAAAGTACCAAAACCAGAAAACAGAAATACCTCGATTCTTCTTTTTTTAAATGTTTATTTATTTTTTGAGAGAGACAGAGTGCAAGTGAAGGAGGGGCAGAGAAAGGGATACACAGAATCCAAAGGAGGCTCCAAGCTCCAAGCCACCAGTACAAAGCCCAACACGGGGCTTGAACCCACAAACTGTGAGATCATGACCTGAAGTTGGACGCTTAACCAACTGAGTCACCCAGGTGCCCGAGAAATACCCCAATTCTTTATATTTTCTTACCTTGTCTTTCAAAAGCATCATCCATTAATGAGAGAGCTACTTTAAATAATAAGGCTTATTTCATGTTCTAAGTCTTTCTCAATTTAAACTAAATTCTAACATAATAATTAGGCTAACTTAAGGTTGCTGTCTGTAATGAAATGTACATTGAAAAATGTGTACATAAGACCAAATTATAATTGCATAAAAATATAGTAATTTTTGGCAATTTTTCTCTTCACAAAAATGTAACTCATCCAAACAAATTAAATGGCAAAACATTTTAAAGATTTTAAACAAATGTAAAGTTTCAAGGAAAATATCATAAAATCAATAGTACCTAAAATAAATAGTATGAATATCCTCTACTAAGCCCATAAACCCTGCATTATATAACTTCTTAGTTGATAAAGAATAAAAACTAGTATTGTTTTGACCCTTAAATTCTCATTCCAGCAGACTTTTCTCTGATGCTGAAATGAAAATAGTGACCAAATGCTTTGATGGACAACTCATTACAATGAGAACTGAAGGCTTCCGAAACCAGACAAAGATTTTTTTCTGTATCTCCCAGATGCCTGGAAAGTAAGGGAAATATTTCAGTTTCCCACCCAAGAACGAACTCTATGTCTGCACCTAAAAAAAAAATAAGTGCTTTAGAAATGATTGAACTCAAGGTACAGTTTTTGAAAAGCAGAAAATGTTCCCAAGGCAGGGTGAAGAAAAAAAAAATTACTGAAAGAAAATAAAAAGAAGGGGGAAGAAATCCTTCAACAGAGTAGAAACTGTTAGTCTCTCTCTGTGTCCCTGAAAGGTTTTGATCCAACCCTATTTGTTATCCTAGAAAAGCTCCTCTGAAGAAAGGTCTCAGTGTAAGAACTGCTTGAAAGAAGCCAACCCCTTGGAAATAGGAACGACTTGGCCATTTATTAATGTCAAATATGCTGCCTGCATGAATCAGTCAGCTTGTCTCTTGGAAGCCATACAGAAAAGTTCTCGCGCACCTGCCTCTTGCTGCCCGGACACTTCTGACTTTAATGACAGCAGCAACGACCACCAGAAAATAAAATTTTAAAAAACAAAACGCTGACCATGACTATATCCTACTTTCTAAATAGTTGATTCATCAATTCTTAAAGGCTTCTCGCTGGAGTATCATCAGTAACCGCAGCATATAAAAGCTCGCTCAGATGTAAAAGCAAAAGCAAAACAGAGTCATTCTCCTAAACTGGCAAAATGTAACCAAATTGCCACAAAACTGACCTTAGAGACAAAGAGAAATGGAGCAGAAAAAGGCCAGATTTCTTACTGGCAGTACCACAGTGGCAAGTATCCCAGAACTGAGAAAAGCTGCCAAGTAGAAGAGAGAAAATTAAAGGACTTTCCAAAAGCATCCAAGCCCAGTGCACACAGCACTCCCAACAGCTGGAGTGCGCTTCAGAAGCAACACAAAGGTATAAGGTCCAGCCTTATTCTTTATTTACAGCACAGTTCAAAGTCACTAAATCAAGTACAAAAGAAATGGCTTCCATTTCCTGGACTGGCATTGGACATCCTTCCTACCAGCTGCAATTACATCATTTTTATCTACCTTCTGCTGTTCTCTTTTGAGGGAAGGGATGGGGAGTGACAAATGGACCAAAGAGACTTTAACCTCAAACCCAAGAGGAAGCCCTGCTTGCAGAGAAACAAAGGAGGCTTCCCTCCCTCTTGTGAAAGGCAGTCAGGAACTCTGCCCCAGGATGAGGGCCCCTGATGGTGCAGGAAAGCTGTCACAAAGAGATGCTTCCTGGGGGTGAAGATGGCGAGGATCCAGGCTGTGGGATGGCTGCCGTCACCATCACCTCTCTTCTATCTCAACCTTCTCCTCATCAAATCTAATGACAAACAAGGGAAAGTGGTTACATGTAGAAAACCAAGTGAATGGGAACGTGGGTACAATGAACATAAAAGAAGAAACTGAAAATGATCCGAATTTCTCAGTGCTTCTTTCTCTGACTGGCATAGAAATCTCTGATCCACTGCTTCATGTGTTTAACTTCCAAGGAGCGGGCTAACAGCACGGTCGTGGGATCAAAGGCATTTCTGGCTCGAAGATCTAGATGATGGGCCCCTTTGGGGATGATGATCGCAACCAACGTGTCTGTGATATCCTTGGTTACCCCACCTCCTGACCAGGGGTCTAGTTCACCATTGCTAAGTGAGAGGAAAAAGAAAAAATAAGAGTGTTAGTTCTTCATATTTACACCCAGATAAGACAGGAGAAACCTATCACATGCATAACATCAAAAATTATAAATTTACAGCCTGCGGGATTTGATCTGACAATCTAATCTGTCATATAAAAAAGCTGCTTCATGCTAGAATTTTACATAATTTCTGCAGCTAGGTGCAAGAAGAAGAGTCAGAGAGGACTGAAGGTGGTGCTCCATGAATCAACCCAGATTCCACTAGGATGTGGAATTTAGGAGCCTGAATTTCAGTCCCAGCTTCATCACTCAAAAGCTGGATACCTCACACAAGTCACTGACTCAGTGTCCTTATCTGTAACAGAGAGATAACAAGGCCGACCTCATAAGGTTGTTTTAAGGGCTAAACCAGATGATACACGTGGATGTCCTGAATAAGCACAGTGTCAGGCACAGAGGAGTCCGTCAGTTAATGTCAGTTTCCTCACTATCTAGGACCCAACTACCAGAGTGATTAAAAAACAAAAACAAAAATAAAAAACAATTTCCATATTTTAAAAATGCTAACTCCCCAAAAAGGTTTTTTAATTCTTTTTAAACAATACTTTCCTCATAGTACAGTGCTTTGGGAAATAGGATGGTAGAAATGAAAAATTCCCCTGGCTCTGGAATCAGAAAATTTGGGGATTACTCAAAGATCTTCATTTTATATTAGATTTAAAGTTAAAGAAATGGTATGCTAGTAGCCTTGGCTGGTTCACACAACACATTTCAGAATGATGTAAACAGGACCAGTCATTAAAAGAGGCAATTTAGTTTAGCTGAGTAAAAACCCAATATACCACTGACAGTATTCCTAAGAATATTATCAACAGTTTTTATTGAGCCATAATTCACCTATCACAAAAGTCACCCACTTACAATGTACAATTCAATGGTTTTTAGTATACTCAGAATTTGCAATCACCACAATCAATTTTAGAAAAGCTCATCACCCCCAAAATGAAATCCATACTCATGGCAGTCAATCCCATTCCCTTCCCCATACCTCCTCACTCTCAGCCCCAAGCAACCACTAATCACCTTTGAGCCTCTACGAATTTGCCTTTCTCTTTACATTTCATATAAATGGAAGTATACAATATGTGGTCTTTTGTGATTGGCTTAATTCACTTTGGCAGAATGTTTCCAAGTTCCATCCATATTGTAGCATTTATCAGTACATTACTCCTTTTTATTGCCAAATAATATTCCATTATATGGGTATATCACATTTTATTTATCCAGTCGTCAGATGCACATAGGTGTTGTTTCTACTTTTTGGCTATTGTGAACATTGCTCCTATGAACATTCATATACAGGTTTTGGCTTGGGTGTGCACTTTCATTTCTCCTGGGTACATACCAAAGAATGGGATTTCTGGGATGTATGGTGACTTAACCTTTTGATGCACTACCAAACTTTTTCCACAGTAGCTACACTATTTTCTATTCCCAAGCAATATATGAGGGTTCCTCCTTGCCAATACTTATTATGTCTTCTTGATTATAGCCATCCTATGTGGGTATAAAAAGGAATCTCATTGGGGTTTTGATTTTAATTTCCCAAATGACTGAAGGCATTGAGCACTTTTTCATGTGCTCACTGGCCATGTGTATGTCTTCTCTGCAAAAAAAAAAAAAAAAAAATGTCTATTCAGATCCTTGACTTTTTAAAATTGAGTTATCAACTAATATCATTTGATCCATTTTGAGTTACTTTTTTTGTATGGTTATGAAATAGGGATCCAACTTCATTCTTTTGCTTGTGATATCCAGGTTTCTCGGCATCATTTCTTGAAAAAGAAAAAACCACTCTTTCCCCCATAAATTGTCTTGGCCCTTGTTGAAAATCAATTGACCATACATATTACAAGGGTTGACTTCCAGCCGGTCAATTCTCTTCATTGATCTGTATGTCCTTATGGTAGTATCATAATATATTGATTATGGTAGCTTTATAGTAATAAATTTGAAACCAGGAAGTATGAGTTCTTTAAACTTCTTCCGTTTTTTTTTCATAATGTTTATTGAGAGAGAGAGACAGACAGACAGAGAGACAGGAGTAGGGGAGGGGCAGAGAGATAATGGAACAGAGGATCTGAAGCGGTTCTGCACTGTCAGCAGAGAGCCCAGCCCCACGCAGGGCTCAAACCCACAAACTGAGAGATCGTGACCTCAGCCAAAGTCGGACACTTAACCGACTGAGCCACCCAAGCACCCCTGCCCTCCCTTTTCAGGATTGTTTCGGCAATTCTGGGTCCCTTATACTTTTATATAAATTTTAAGATCAGCTTGTCAATTTATGTGAAAAAGTGAGCTGAGATTTTCATAGAGATTGCACTGAGTTTGTAGATCAATTTGTAGACTATCAACACCCTATCAATATTACCTCTTCCGCAAGGACACGAGACGTCTTTCCATTTATTTAGATCATTAATTTCTTCTAACAATGTTTTGTAGTTTTCAATGTCTAAGTCTTACACTTCTTTTGTTAAACTTATTCCTAAGTATTTTATTCTTAATACTATTATAAATCAAATTCCTTCCTAACATTTATTAACTCCATACCTGCATAGAGTAGTTTAGAATTTACAAAATCTTGACTATTATAACAACTCTGTGAGGTAGGTTTAATAACTCTGTTATAGATGAGAAAACTAGTACCCAGAGAAATTAAAAGATTTGCCCAAATCATTCAGCTAGAAACGGCAAATCTGAGAAACAAATTCAGACCTTGTAACCCCAGTCCAATGTTCAATCTTATACTATGTTGCATTTCATGGACACATGCTGTAAATCAACAGTCCATACCCTCTTGACCTGTATTGTGCAGAATAAGAAGATGAGTTTGGGGATCAGACACACCTGGGTTCCAGGGCCTGGTCTACCTCTCCTCTCCCTAATCTTATGGAAGCTGGGATTCCTCAAAATAAAATAAAGATGGAAATACCTTGATTAAGAACCTGACAGCTATTAGATTACTTTCCCCTGGTACTGCACTTCTTGGTATAACTTTATCTACATTTCACTTACAGAAAATTTTTATATGCTTTCTGACATTTGTTTCATGTACATTCCATTTTGCTGATGTTGTTACAAAGCCTGAAATAACAAATCTTCAAGGTCACATTAGCAGATATATGAAATTGTTCCCATAAATTGCATGATCATTTTTAAAGTCTCATCTATAAGTATAACCTATACAGATGAAATATATAATTTTATAAAAATATAAAATTTTTAATGTTTGTTTATTTTGAGAGAGACAGAGAGAAAGCAGGCAGAGAGAGAGGGAGAGAGAATCCCAAACAGGCTCTGCACTGTCACCTCTCCAACTACAACTTCATGAGGGCAGGGATTTTGTCTCTTTTGTTTATTATTGCCCACAATGCCTAGAAGCAGGCCTGGCACATGGTAGGAGCCAAGTATTTACTGTGTGAACGAAAAAAAATTGAGTGTTTAGTTGTCTGTGGTTTTATACCAAATGCCCTACAAAGAGATATATAAATATATGTACACAAGTTCAGGAACATGAAATCACTTCAGTATTTTTTATGTGGGAAACCAAAGTTAATATAAATGACCAATATAAATATAGAAGGACTAACCTTCAGCTGTGTGTGGTAGTGAGAGGAACAACTAAGAAGATACAAGTTTTATAGCCCTACCAGCCCATGAATTTAAGTAAGTCACCTTACCTCTGTGAGCCTTAATTCCCACATAAATAATAAAAAATAAAATTTTTTAAAAGAAAAGATAATGCCCCTCAACACAGCAATCTTGTGAGGCTCAAGTTAAATAACATATATGGTAGTAAGGTATAAACTATAAAATACTATACAAATGTGCAGTATTATCATAATAATTATTATCATATTCTGTTAAGCATGAGAAGTGTTAATACTTCTGAGAGGTAAATGAATCATGAAAAGGGATGTGGAAGCATGTCTTATAGAAATTTGCCCAGAAAAGTAATGTGATCAACTTTTTCCAGTTAAATGTACAAATGAAATAAGAAAATAAGCATTTAGATACATTAAATATATGTGTTTGAGATACAATTTTCAATTCCCTGCTCTATTCTCACTACATTTCTCTTTAAAATAAACTTAATTCAATTGCAACTTAATAACATCATTCTTGGAAAAGAAACACTCCAAAAATGTACATTTTTGGTTTTGTTAAAAACAAAAAGGAAAACTCACGTGCAAAATAACAGCCTTAGTTTTCAACTACCAGATGAATTCTTAAAGTAAACTACACAAGGGGTTAGATTTTCTTAAGTGAACAGATAGCTTTTATCATTATTCCAATTTTACAGGGCAAACCCAGATAGGAAACTCTCCATTATTTGCAAAACAAAAAAGCCATCCCAACAGCCACATAATAAGCAAACTGCATTTGATTTAAAAGGTCAACTGAATCAGCCCAGTGGCTTAGCAACAGTGTTTGGAGTTGCCGAGAGACCTAAGATGCACATGAACTTGAATTTCTTGGTCCTAGACACGTGAAAGCTAAACCAGCCACTGGGACATTTACCAAAAAAAATACTGGCTTTCATGAGAGAATCTAGATGCCTGGATAAAATTCCCAACAGCGAGCTTCTAATCACTAGCAACAATTAATTTGCCTGAGAAATGATATTAAACTAACCAGCTCCTCAGGGACTCCCTTTTGGATTTATATTTAAATTACTGAGCATGACCATTGATAAAATAATTTCTTACCAGTTGGGGTTGGGGAAAAAAAGAAATCCTTGTAGCAAAACAACCGTAGAATAAAAAAATTGCTGAAATGGAATGAGTAATGGCTACTACTTATTAAGTCCTCCTCATTCAACAAACATTTACCGAGTGCCTACTACGTGTTCAACAGTGAACAGACAAAATTTCTGCCCTCATGGTGCTTACTTTCATGATAATCTATTTACTCGTTAAAGTAACCCTGTTTGGTAGTCATATTTCTAATTTCTATAAATTGGCAATTTGCCTGAGGGTATATACAGCTAATTTGGTCTCCCTGACTTCAAAGCCCAAGCTTTTAATTGAACTGACAAATTTCCTATCTGATACAGACTAAAGTTTCCATTCAGGAAAGCAGTCACAGTAGGATTTGTGTGAGGTGACCTAAGGAAAGAAGCGTGGACATAAAAATACTTTCCACCTGGTTCCCTGGACATTTTCTTAATCAACCAAAACCTTTTTGTAATTGGTAGCTACTAAGTAGGCAGAACAGAGACACACCTAAGGCTGTTTCTTTACTTTGGGAATGTGTTTACTTCAGGAAAGCTGGGCAACTTTGAATTTTTAAATAACTTTAAAGCTTTTACACTGGAGACGTCTTGGTGGCTCAGTCGGTTAACTTCTGACTCTTGATATGGGCTCAGGTCATGATCTCATTCATGGTTCTGAGATCGAGACCCATATGGGGTGCTGTGCTAATAGAGGGGAGCCTGCCTGCACATGTGTGTGTTCTCTCTCAAAATAAGTAAAAGTATTTTATTTTTATTAAAAAAATAAAAATAATAATAATAAAACTTTTATACTGGATTTCTCACAGGTAGCAGCATAAAAATTTCTCTTTAAAAGTAGACTTGCCACTGCAAAAAAATAAACCAGTTTCTTCACATAGTCCTGCCTTCAAACCTTCATATGCCTCTGAAGTCTTTCTAATAAACTTTGTATTTTGTTCCTTGTTTTTATCAACACACACGCTTCTTTGGCATCCAATATGTGCCAGGTACTGGAGCAAATGCTGAAAGCACAGATGTGATTAAGTCAAAGTCTCTGCCATTAAGAAGTTCTCAAGCTCATGGGGCAGACAGAAACACGAATAGATCATTTCCACGTAGTGCTAAGTGATATTCACAGGCCTAGGGGAACTCAGGGGGTGGGGTAAATCTTGACTTGCCTGGAGGAGTCAGGGAAGGTTTCTGGGAGTCTTAAGTCTTAAGCCTGAGTCTTAAAACAAGGAGAAAAAGAGGAAGGGGAAGCATATGCAAAGACAAATAACTCCCTGTGCCTAGGACACGAGTACAAGGTAGAGTGTACTTCCATTTATTCATTCATCAAATCCTTTTTGAGCACATATATTTGCCAAATCTGGGCCAAATCTTTCTTGGGTTAACTCTTAAGCGTCACACAACTCTGCAGGGTGAGTTATTATTATCATTTTATAGAAAAGAAGTCTGAGGATCTAGAGCTTAAGTAATTTTACTTAAAACAGCTGTTTACCTTTGCAAAGTTCTATTGGAAAGTCCTTTCTTAACACTCAGTTAAAAGTTTCTAACACTGAGCTAGAATTTCCATCTTTTGCTTCAGTTCTATTCCCCAAACTTTTTTCACCAAATCTACCCCTCCCTCAGTGTTGATGATGATTTTGATAGCCTAAGGAAAATAATATAAAAGGGCAAATTGATTACTAAAATATTCATCTATAATGGTTGAATCCCATAGAAAAAGACAATGTATTTGACCCAAACTCATATATTAAAACCTTCATACAAGGATTTAAAGAATCTACAATTCAACTCAAACTTCAGTTTTGTAAAGTCAAAGCAAGGCAGGATAAGCTTAAAGCGCCAGCATGCTACAGAAATCTATTTAAATATTATACGGAGATAAATTGCCAAAGGAAAAAAAGGAAATTGACAAAGTACTTCCTGTTCTAAGGGAACAAAGATGAGTTTGGAGACCCAAGGTCGTGTTTAAACCTTTTACAGTCCTCCAGGTCCCTTCAGTTTTCCTGATTTCGCACACCCTACTTTGGCAGTTTCCTTAAATAATCTATACTTAGGTAGATTTATCTGCTCAGCCCTCACTTTATAAGGTTGAGATGAAGAGTATGGTTTTGAAGAATCCTACTGAGAACAAGGAACACAATGTAAATAAATTAAACGGGATTTTTAAGCTTTCCATTAGAGTTTCACCTTACACTTGGGGCAGGTACTCTGCTGAGCGAGCAAACAGGATAAGTCTAGTGTGGCAGAGGCTCTTTTGCAAAGTGGGCAGTGCTACCAGCGTAAATGCAGAGGATGATCCTTCAAAGCAGCACTCCGCACTCTGTCCAGAACCCCAAATTTGACTCTCATTTTAAAGAGATTGTAAAAGAATGACATTTACAGTTTAAACAATGGCTCCAGGTTAAGAGGTATATATGCTATCTCTCTACTATTTCCAAGTAAATTTGGGGAAATTTTTTGAGTAACTTGTTCTTTTACTAGCTGACAGCCCAAGCTTCAAACCAAAATATGGAAATTTTAAAGTCACAATCATGTACACACAGAGTCTCAATTAACCCTGACGTGAGCCAATAGCAAATACGTCCCTCCTAAGGAAGCAGTGTAACGTGGAAGAGCAAACACAGGGTTTGGAGTCAGACAGGCCAAGGTTGAAATCTGGCTTTTATCACTTAGTAACCATAACAAAGCCGGATGAGGTTTGGCAAGAGACTGAACACAGTGACCTTCGCTTTCCTTCTCAGTGAAAAAGGGACTATAACTACTTCACAGGACTACTGTGAGGACTGAATTAGGCAGTTTATTTAAAGTGCCCCAGGGGGCGCCTGGGTGGCTCAGTTGGTTAAGGGCTGGCTTCGGCTCAGGGCATGATCTCAAGGTTCGTGGGTTCGAGCCCTGCATCAGGCTCTGTGCTGCTGGCTAGCTCAGAGCCTAGAGCCTGGAGCCTGCTTCCGATTCTGTGTCTCCTTCTCTCTCTGACCCAACTGTGCTCACATTGTCTCTCTCTGTCTCTCAAAACTAAATAAAAAAACATTTAAAAAAATTAAAAAATAAATAAATCAAGTGCCTCAGTGCCTGAAACAGAACAGAGTAGGCACCTCAAAAGTGTTTGGTGAAAAAATATCGAAAAACCTTTACTATAATTAATAACAATAGTAACAACAGCAGTACAAATTGAGAACAGCAAATGATACTTCATTTTGTGCTAGTTTGTTCTATATAAAATATTTAAATTTGTTGCTGCTATTGTTTTTAAGCCTTTCAGCATGTTGGTAATAGAGAATAAAAGCATATCTCTTGCTCAGTATCCTCCTTCTTTCAAGGAAGGACATGGCAGATAGCACTCCTGTGTTCTATGTCGTCTTACTGTCAGCATTTTTCTGGTTCTATCTCCTCAGCTATTCTACAAACGTCTCCATCAACTAAAGTTTGTCTCTGTACCAGTAAAAACTCACCTAAAAACAATGTTTGTGTGTGAACTGATGTTTTTGCCTCCATACACAGTATTGATCCAGGCGGGCCTTGGTCTCACACCCCACTGTTTAAAACAGTCATCAGAATATTCCCTAAAGTTCCATAAGCGAGGTTCAAACATGTCATTGATACCATCAGTACAAAAAGGCATGACCATTTCTGTGCAAGCCTAAAAAAGGAAAACAAAAGAGAATCCAATGACAAAATGAGGCACAAAAAGTTAATAACTCATTCAAAGTTATTGTGCTAGTAGCAGCAAAGCTAGGATTTGACCTCAGGCGGTCTGGCTTCAGAGCACCTGCTCTTTACCTCTGTCCTACCACCTCTCATCCAGGAAAGGCTCAGCTGAGAAGTAACAAAAGTTACGACTATATATTTTTCATTTGCAAACTGCTTTCTTTCACATCTATTATCATATTTAATCCTTGGGATGGAAGTATTATTATTATTGTTATTGTTATTGTTATTCTCATGCAGATGAAGGTATGCAGGCTCAGAGAGCCAAGTTAGACTCCCCTTCTTTCCTTCATCCATAAAATAGTTCCTTTATAGGACTTACCAAGATATATTATAATATCAGTATCTTTTTCACCAAGCTAATTTAAAGGTGAGATCATGTCCTATGTATCTTTGTATCTTCAGAGCCTGGAAGGTTGCCTGACACATGGTAAGTACCCAGAATATATTTGGTGATGATTAAGTACATGAATGAATGAATGAATGAATGAAGATAACGGAGCTCAGAGTTGGCCCTAGGTTAGCGACAAAATCTTGTGAACTCTCTTCCAGTACAACCATAACAGTGACAAGTTCCACTTGAGAAAATGTCCAAGCTTACCTGATAGCTCCAACCCTGGATCCCCAGACTGCTAGTTGCTGTCTCTGACATGTTCAGGCAACTCGCCTGGCCCGAGTAATTGTGATATACATTCAGAGCTTGGAAGATATTCTGCAGCAGCCGTGGGTCAGATAAGCTGGGATTGTTCAAATACTTGCACACTACCTGTCATTTTAAGACACATAAAGGAAGAAGAGTCAGAATATACTTATAAAATACATTTAATATTTATATATTTTATACATATATTTATAAAATAATTTTCATGAAATAAAGAAATGTGATTGTGATTTGCCTATAAAATAACCTTAAACATCCAACAGCATTGCTTGACAATTCTATCTCTTGAGTATAAAACTGTTCACAAATGAAGAAACCATTAGTCTCCAAGTGTAAAATTTAAAATAAAAATTTTTTAATGTTTATTTATTTTTGAGACAGAGAGAGAGGCAGAGTGTGAACAAGGGAGGGGCAGAGAGAGAGGGAGACACAGAATCTGAAACAGGCTCCAGGCTCTGAGCTGTCAACACAGAACCCGATGTGGGGCTCGAACTCACAAACCATAAGATCATGACCTGAGCCAAAGTCAGATGTTTAACTGACTGAGCCACCCAGGCGCCCCCCCCAAGTGTAAAATTTAAGCTACTCTCTAAGCTATAGACATAAACCAAAGGCATTTGCATGGCATGCAGTCCACCACACCTATCACTGTAGCCTCATCTTTTGCAGACTTTGTTCCAGCCCAGCAAAACCTTTCCCAACACACCAGCCGCTTTTTCTCCTCTTTGCCTTTGCTCACTCTAAAATACCTTTTTCCCACTCCCACACTCCAGGAATATCTGGCAAACCAAGACATCTTCTATAATACTTAGCTCAGGTATCACCTCCTCTATAAGGCAATCACTAGCGATGCCCTCAAGTTGGGGAGAACTAAATCACTACTCCCTTTGTCTTTCTACTTATACCCTGTACTTGCTTCTATCAGAACCCCAGTAACACTGTCCTGTACTCATTTGATTCCACAACATTCCCCTCAGCACTCAGCAAGGTATCTGACAACTAGTTGCTAGCTGAATGGATAAATACATTTTTATGAAAATGCAAAATTTATAAAATTTCTTATGGAAAAACTATACCAAGCTCCAGTATCAGTGGTGTGTTAAGAAATATATCAGGCAGCAACCCAGCTTCCAAATATTCCTATCACTAGACTATCATCAGCACCTGAAATCTAGTACCTAAAAATCACAGACAAAACTCATGGTCAGAAGTGAGGGCAGGAATGACTAGAGAGAGGCATGGGGAGCTTTTGGGGGTAAGGAAATAGTCCTTACCTTCATGGAGGCCTGGGTTACACAACAAATAGTTCACTTGCAATTTGTGCAATTCACTCTATATAAATTTTATCTCAAAAAAAAGATCATAAATAAATATGGAACCCTAATTAATGATGATAAAGGTGAAGTATTCCTGAGAAGTATACCGATATCTACAACTTATTCCAAAATGCATTTTAAAAATAAGATGGAATAAAGGATAGAAGGATGGCTAGCCAAAAACACCTGTGCTAAATCAAATATAGCAAAATAGTTTTGTAGAATCTAGGTGGTATTTTTAATGGGTGTTCATTGTCCAATTATTTCCATGTTTCTGTGTTTGAAATTTTTCACAATAAAACATTGGGTAAATCACAGCCAATGGTATCACACCTGAATAACACCACCACCTACTAATAACTGAGCTCTGGGTTTACAACCATTGTATTATATAATCCTCAAGCAATCTTATCAGATATATTATTGTCCATTATTTTACAAAAAGAAACTGAATCTTATGTTAAATCACTTTATTCGAGGTCATCTACCTAGTAAATGTTAACATCTACATACAACCCAGATCTCTCCAGCTATGAAATACACACCTTATCCATTATGCTACACAGCTGAGAAAGCATCCCTTGTAAAACTGCAAATAGCCCCAATGGCAAGGAAAACACATTCAGCCTGCATCATGAAGTCAGTGATTTGGTCCTTTCTCATTTTGTATTTTCTCATCTTATATGGAAAAGATGCATACAACAGGCAAGTTCTAATTAAAAAAAAAGAAAGAAACAGGAAGAGAGAGGGACGAGTTGAAAGAAAAAGGAGCCGGGAAAGAAAGAGCCTAGTTACCCTACTTCAGGGAGAGACTCCAAGCAACAGGAGCAACAAGGCCCGGTTTGGGAACATGCCCGGAAGGGAGGGCACTGAGAAACGAAGTGAACAGCAGAAAGCAAACCCTGCCTCTCCTCCTAGCTCTGCTTAGGACCAGTTTCCAGCAACACCTTTCGAAAAAAGGGGAAATGTGAAAAGTCTGAAGAAATGAATCACAAGGAAAATTCAATGTCTCTCCCCAAATGCATTCAGCACAAAAATATTTCTGTGAAATGTTAAATGGTACTTTGTGAAAAAAAAAGTTTCTGAGTCAAGTAATTTTAAGAAATATTATGTCAGCAATTGTGAACAGTTTCCTTGACTGCAGAAATCCTCAGACTCTTTAACTTGCTCACCTGTAATGTGGCTTTCCAAAGGGGATGGAGAGTATGCACTATTTCCAGTAAGTTTTTGAAAATAGCAAGTATAAGAAAAGTCAGAAATCAATATGTCCAAATAATTTGGACATACCTTATAAAAGTAACAGCGAGGTCTTAAGAATAACAGATACCTGAAAAGTCATACATCAAGAAACAGTATTGAGCTAAACTGAGAGCTAAGTAAACCTATCAAGCCTAAAGCAGTAAGAAAATGCAAGCTGAAGAAAAAAGGCCAAACAGTGTTTTACTTTTCTATAACTTTCATTTATTCATGGTAAGTCAAAAAATTCCTAACATTTCTTGGAAAATGTTCCCAAGAAATATGCCAATCAGAAACACTCAAGAAAATATGGAAATCAAGAACCAATCACACAGAATTTGTTAAACTGTTTATCGCCAACAGTTGGTCAGCATTCCTTCCCGACTGTGGACACTAACGGTGGACTCAGCTGTATCCAAACGCAGCATAAAGCTATGGAACGGACCCGCGGCATGCATAGGAGAGCATTATGTTCAAGTGCAGTGCGGTAGGTGAGGCGGGGTGACCACGTAAGCCGGGCAGGAGGGAAAGGGAGTGCTGATGAGCAACGACAAACCAGTGGCTTAAAACTCTGTTAAAGAACAGTAGCAAAGTAAGTGTGACTCAAACGCTGGCATCAGATCCCCTCTCAGAGCTAGAACACTGGGCCTCTGTCAGGCAAAGAAAAGGAGTCCCCATGAATAGCCATCTCTGCAAACGGCAGTTACTGTCACTCCTTAAAAGACACAGGCATGGCTGGGGACTGGCACCGGCTGACAATACTTGGGTTTCGGCAGCCCCAGTTACTCGGAGAGAACATCGTCGTCAGAAACTTGGCATCTACCCATAGAGATTGCGTATCCAGATTAAGGGCACTCCTGGGCCAACTGTTCTCTGTGAGGTCAGGGCTCCTTTGGAGTCCTGGGTCCAGTTCCGAGCACCACACTTTAAGAAGGACACTGACCAACATGAGAAAATCCAGAGGGAAGCGATCAGGATGGGGAGTTGAGGAAGATTTGAAGCAACCCTACAATTGCTGGTTTGTAACATTTTCCCAATCTTTCATTACTACAAATAAGGCCCCAATAAATAACCTTGGGTCTAAATCTTTACATATACCCTTAACTATTTTCTTGAGGTAAGTTCTTAGAGAAATTATTAGTTCAAAGGAAATAAACACTTTTAAGGCTTTTGCTACACTCTGTCACACTGCCTTATAGAAAGTATCAATTTATATATAACTCTACTGTCACATTAGATAGAAGGCCTAAACAATATCACTCAAAATTTTTTGGTAAAATATTTACAAATTTACTAAGGGAATTTCATTATTTTAGATGCTTCTAAAGTTCCTTTCTAACTGAAAAATTCTGTGAGTCCAAGCATAATCCTCTGGCATAAACAACACAATCTCTACATATCTCTGTGCACTTCCTTAACAATTATGGTAGCAAACAGTGAATAAAGTTTTCAAAAAATTCCTGGAGTCAGAGTAGCAAAACCTCAGCACTATTCCCATGCTTATTCAAAAAGAGATAATCATGCAGTTATAAATGATGCATAGCATGCACAAAACACTTATGTAAATGTCCAGTTGAACCATATATGGCATATATGCCATGTTTGTAAGTCAAACACAGATGTCAGCATCTTTGGTTCAACTTCATCTAATACTCCTTTTACCTTAAGCCTGACAATGTGCATTCAGTTATTAACCAATTGATGAGTACAAGCACTTGGCCTGTGGATTGTTTACTGAAGGCCTGTAATAACAAGGAAGAAGTGTCCCTGCCAACCACTTCCATTCAGAATACACAACACTCGTGGTGCCCCTGTACTATAGTTTCTATTTATTTTGTGGACACTATCAAATTAGCTTCTTCCAAACAATTTGTCCTAAGGTACAGCATTTCTACTTAGGTCATAAATTCACTGATATGAGGGCAGCTAGGACTGAGGCTCCTGGCACAAGTGCTGAATGTTCCTTGTGGCCAGGTGCTGTCCTTAAGTGACCCAGGGGAAAACACATGACAACCATCCCATCACTCCGGAGAAAACAAGCTCAGAGAGGTCTGGGTAAAGGTATACAATTTTAAAACGATGAATATAAGTTCTGAACTCACACTTTGGCCACAAAGCCCTAGTATAACACTGCCTCTCTGTTATTATATACAATAATGGCTATTGTTATTATTATATAACTAGTATCGATTTAGTGCTTACTAAACACCAGGTCCTATTAAATTCTCACAATGACTCTAATCAGCATTATGATTACTATTATTCCCACTTTGCAGATGAAGAAACTAAAGAACAGAGAGGTTAAGAAACTTGCCCAAAGTCACATAGCCAGGAAGTGACAGAGCTGGCATTCAAATGAAGGATTCACTCTGGAGCTTCCATTTGTAATTGCCAATACTACACATACTCAACTTCATACTCAACTTCAAAGTTGTAGTGTAAGAGACCAACAACAACTCAAACAGTGCCTAAATATACCTGTAGTCTCATGCTTAATTTTTTAAGCAATTTTTTTATTCTGAGATTATCTTTATATTTTCCTAAGTTTGTTTTAGGTAAGAACTTAAGTAAAAGGGATTCTGTGGCAATATGAAAACCATACAACTTTTTTTTTATCATGAGCAAAAAAAGAAAACTATAAAACAGTAGAGTAATTCATATGAGGCACAAAAATCAACATATGAAACGGACTTAATTTACTTTCTATTTCCTAGAAAAAACTTAAAAAGAGCATTATAAGTCCGTTTTAATAATTCTGGTTTTAAAGAGTGTAGAAATTGTAGTGATTGCGCATTCCAATCTTAGTACCAAACTAATTAGCTCTTTACCCAGATATTTAGATTCTCCCCTTCGATCCCACACACACTAGACAGTGTAACGATAATGATTTGTTTAAAAGCTTTATGTGTCTCCTTACCTATAAGGATAAACATTTGAATAAGAGAAAGAAAAAAGGGGCAAAGAAAATTTTTTAAAAGAAGGAAAGAAGATGGGTTTAAAAAAAAGACCAATCTCCTCTCAGATAGTATGGCCCATCCACATTAGAGAAAGGATTAAGCAGATACATTCAGCTTTTCTAACAGATTTTCTTTCTCTGCGGTTTCAATACCCCTCTCACACTCACAGATAATCACATTAGTTTTGTCATTAAAAGCTCCCTTTTCATAGAATGCACCTAAACCGCTTAAACCACCCAGAGAGGTCGCATACATTATCAAACACCAAGACAAACGGAAGAGATTTTCCATTTTATGTCTTATTATTTCACTACATCTAACTGCATTCTCAGAAGGCCAAGCCAAAAGATTTGGTCAGTTATCAGCTAAAAAATTATTCTAAAATGAACAACCGCTATAGTACCCTTAAAAACTGCTCTTTAAGCTAAGAGACCTGCTAGTTTCTAGGCTGACAGAGCAGTCAAATGACAGAGAAGTTTTTTATTTCCCTTTTCTCTTCTTCCTTGTGCTCTCTCAGCCAAGTCTATGGTTATTTCTGCATGAATGTTGCAGCTTCTGTAACAGTAAACAAAAGCAAATGGAGTCCGAGTGTGCAAAGCCCACAAACAAATGAAAAAGAACGATACTTGAGTTGACATGGAAAAGGCTTTCAATCACTGCCTCTGTATCTCAGAATCGTGCAGGGTCCAGGCAGAATTGGAAATCACCTACTTTTTTTCATAACCCAACTGTTACACATTATCTCACTATCCTAAGCCCGAGTTACAGACTTAGAAAAGGACGGCTGTTTGTCAGCCCTTTAAAAAGGAGGAAGTGTATCAGAGGGAGGAGGAGTCACGGTTAAATGGAACTATCCAAGTGAAAGAGCGGTCCCCAACTGGGTAGTGTTCCTGGGATTAGTGGGTTGGGAGAACAGAGAGGAGGTCAAGAAAGGAGAAATAGAATGAACAGTGAAAGAAAGTGATCTGAAGCTGAAAGTTTGGGAGGGAGACATGTAGTAGAAAAACTTTGAAATTATATAGGATAAAACTGGATATAGAGGCAATGGAAAATTTCTCAAGCAGGGGGCATGAGAGATTTCTGTTGGTTGGGTGCAGGGCAAGAAACAGAAACATAAATATATTATAAGCAATCAAGAATTCCTTAATATGCCAAAAGAAATGATAAAAACAGTAAGAAATAACTGAAGAGAAAAACAAGTAGTAGTCCTGGAGAAAAGAAGTAAGAGGTGATTGCGGGCAAAGACACAAACCACCTTGCCTTAAAAATAAACTTCTATAATGCATATATACAAAAGATGAAAGGACTGTGCTAAATCAAAAGTAAATGGCAAAATATTTGAGATACACTGTACTAATTTTGAGTGAGTCCTTAGGAGAGAGAAAGGATAGAATATTTATTTACATGTGAGCTGCAACAGCAAATTTTTCATAGGGAACATCAAAGAAATGGGGAGAAAAGCAAAATTAGCATTCCTTGTTCCAAATCATAAAGAAATGAACACTGAAAAGCTGTATTCCTCTGCCTTTTTCCTAAATCAGGGGTTGGCATACTACAGCCCCCAGGCCAAATCCAGGCCACTACCTATTTTATGAATAAAGTATCATTGCAACAGAGTCTTCCTCATTTATTTAAATTGACTATAACTACTTTCCTGCTACACCTGCAGAACTGAACAACTGTGACAGAAACCAATGGCCCACAAAACCTAAAACTTTTACTATTTAACTCTTTACAAATAAAGTTTGCCAACTTCCATTCCAAATACCAAGGGAATTCCCCGAATGTTTTTGATTTATGTATTTATTTTGAGAGAGTGAGAGACTGCAAGAGGGGAGGAGCAGAGAGGGAGACAGCAAGAATTCTAAGCAGGCTCCACACTGTCAGCACAGAGCCCAATGCAGGGCTTGAATTCATAAACTGTGAGACCATAACCTGAGCCGAAATCAAGAGTTGAATGCTCAACCAACTGAGCCACCCAGGCGCCACGTCCCCATATGTGTATCACGTGACAACTCATTTGTTCTTCAAGTGGGCACAAAAATGCAAGCCTAATTCTCACTTTCTAAACAGACTATAGTTAAATTAGATAGTTGTCACAATGTGGCTAGCGAGACACCCAGAAATTCAGCCAAATCCTCTCCTAATCCAGTGCAATATGGTAAAAGATCAGAGGTTCTGAACAATGGAAGACCCACGTTCAAATTCAGTTTTCATCATCTCTTGACCGAGTTTAGAATTCCACTCAATTGTACCTCTTTTTCCCAGAGTATTTTTGTGGGGATTAAATGGGATAGCATACATGAAAGTGTTTTGTAAATAGTAAAATAATAGAGATAAGGCATGATTAGCACAAAGACATGTATGGAGGCTAACTGGCTCAAATTTAGATTTTTTTCTCATTATTTTGATCCAGGTTTTCTCACCAGGAGAGAGATCTGATCTTTTAAATAATTGTATTATCTAAATTTAATTGAATTCAATACAAATTTACCTCTGGCCTGTTATGTGTGAGACATCTGCTTGTCATTCCAGTTTTTAGATGAAGAAAAGGATCTCTAATAGCAAATTACCTTGCTCCATTTGAGTTACAAAGTTTTAAGCAAAATGTTCACTTAATAGTTCAAAGGGACTGATGGGGCATCTGGGTGGCTCTGTCAGTTAAGCGTCTGACTTCAGCTCAGGTCATGATCTCACAGTTCGTGAATTCAAGCCCCATCTTGGGCTCTGGGCTGACAGCGTGGAGCCTGAAGCCTGCTTCAGATTCTGTGTCTCCCTCTCTCTGCCTCTCCCCAATTTCACTCTCTCTCTCTCTCTCTCAAAAATAAATAAACGTTAAAAATTTTTTTTAAAAATAGTTCAAAGGGACTGTTAAATTAAAAGTGATTTTGAAAACTGGTTCTCATCTGACCAAGTCTATTTATATTTCCAGCACTCATTCTACCTGTAGAATCAGTTATATTCTCTAAACTTAACCATCAAGTTAGCCAAACTTTAATTTTAAAACTAAGAATATTCTTTACAAAGAAATGCTTAAAAGGGGATGGATACACAGGAAAGAATTTTGTCAGGTAAAGAACTTTAAAATTCATGGTGCAAGGTATCTTTACATTTTCCACACTGTTGTCACGTCTAATATTTTATTTGATCCTCTGCACAACCCTATGGAGAATGTGAGTATCATTACCTCATTGTGCAGAGGAAAACATGGAGGCTCAGAAAGAAGACAGCCTCTCCCAAGATAACACAGCTGGTAAATGGTGGTTCTAGATCAAGAATCCAGAGTCAGTACTCTTTCCACTCCACCGTGCTACATGGGGATCACTCCTTTATCATATGTCTAGCACTTAGGACACATTAGCAGTTGGCTGAGTCATAGCACTATGATAGCTTTTGCCCTTTATTAATAAGCACTAACCATATATGACAAGTCTACGGGTCTCAGATGTATCACAGAGATGGAGTAAACTGTGCATGCAAAGTACACAGCACAGGACTTGGCACACAGGAATTAGTAGCAACTACTGGTCTTAGCTCTAAATCATACAACTCTAAAATCTATACATTTATCTCCTTTATTCAAATGAGAGGAAACTAATGTTTACAAATGTTAGGTAAGGTGTCCAAGGTTGAGGAACCAGAGAGTGACAGAAGCCAGGATTTCTGTCTAGGTTAGTAACACTTGGAGCCCCTTTGTCACTAGAAATTCCTCTGATACTGAAAGCCACAGAAAGCACCAGTTTAAAAAACAAAACAAAGAGAGAGGAAAGTTCCTATTAAAAGTAATACAAGGAGAAGGGCCTAATGGCTCAAGTCCCTTAAGCATTCGACTTTTGATTTTGACTCACGTAGTGATCTCAAGGTTCATGAGATCAAGCCCCGTGTTGGGCTCAATGCTAATAGCATGGAGCCTGCTTAGGATTCTCTGTCCCTGTCTCTCTGTCTCCCCTCCCCTTCTCAAAACAAATAAATAAACTTAACTTAAAAAATAATGAGAGGATATTTTCCCATTACCTTGATAGGCCAAGCAGGCAAAGGCTGTAAAAAGTTAGACTCATAAGGGTAGTCCACCATTGCCAGATTTATCCAGGTTTCAGAGATCCAGCCTTTCAACTGCTGGACATCCTGAGAATTTCTTAGTGGAGTACATAAGTGAAAGGCTTCAGAAAGCCAATCCAAGCCGCCACCTAAGAACAGAATCACATTGTTGGAATATAAAAAGCACTACTTGACAGAAGGCTTTACAGATCACTTAGTATTTTAGAAAATTAAATCTTCTATACTGTTTCTCCAAGAATGCTTTGTCAACATTCAATAAAATATTTTTAGAGCAACCAGAAAATCCCATGATAAACAAGTTGTCTATCCTCATAGAGTTTGCCAGAATTTATTTGAATTATTTCCTGTTTCAAAGATACTATTATTGAAATAAGTAAATAGACAAATGGAACCCTAGAGAGCGATCAGATTGCATGAACCATAATAAAATAAAGTATGTGACAAACATAGTGTCGAGGAGAAGACAGCAGACACAAAACATACATACTATGTTCTTGATTACAGTGGATGATGATTATACTGTTACACCATACTGATGTGAAAATTCACCAAATGATGTATTTTGATTTGTGTACTTTATATCAAAATTAAAAATAAAAACAGGGAATTGTTGAATTTAACAAGTGAAAGGTAAAACACTCCATAATTTCATTCCATTAATTAAAGCTTACCTGTTCTTGCAAGTCGAGTAATCGCACTCCAGGAACTGCGGATGGTCTCTGAACAATTTGGGCCACTTTTCCTAAAATCCGTAGTTACAATCTCCATAAATACCCCACAAGGCACCAGATTACCAAAATTCCAGATAGGGGCAGAGGCTGCAAGAGCTCTAAATGGTACGAAAAATAAGAAAGGCAAACAGAAAAAAGATGTAACTCATCAAATACAAGGTTTAAAATTGAGACAGATATTGAACAAAAATGGTGAGAAAAATAACAGCTGTTAAAGAGATAAAAACTGGGGTGCCTGGGTGGCTCAGGCGGTTGAGCATCCGGCTCCAGCTCAGGTCATGATCTCATGGTTTGGGTTTGAGCCCCACATTGAGCTCTGTGCTGACAACTCAAAGCCGAGAGCGTGTCTTCGGATTCTGTGTCTCCCTCTCTCTCTAACCCTCCCCTGCTCACTCTCTCTCAAAATTAAATAAAAAATTTAAAGAAAGAGAGATAAAAACTAGAAATCTCAGTACAACAAAACATGTTGTACCCAAAACAAATCTCTAAGTATGCCGTGACAATATTAAGAAGTGCTCATGTCCAACATAAATGTATTTACCCAACCACCATATGAGGGTATTTCATCCTGAACCAGGCTGCAAGCATGCCACCGTAAGAGCCCCCTATGGCGATGACAGGTTGATTTTTAGCTCCTGGGATTGTTTTCTTCAAGTGTTTGATTAACACTGCAAAATCAGCTAGAGCTTGTTCTGATGTCAGATAATTCAAGTGTGTGGAATCCTAAAGAAAAGTAACAAAGAACACGTATAAATGTCCACATAATAGCAGCTTAGGCATAGCATAGATCCAGGAAAAAGCCAGTCAGATAAGCTTTTCTCCAAATAGAATTTCCAGGCAATTGGATTAAAATTTTAGCCCAGTCAACATAATGGCAATGCTGATTTAAAAAATCATTAAAAAATGATTTTAAGTTTGTGGGAAGAACATAATGTATTTTGCACTCAAATGTAATTTCTGTTAAATGCTATTTACTAAAGACCTTGTTGAAGTTGTAGAAACAATAGAAACAAACTGTAACATTTAACAGTAAATGTGATGGAATAAGATTCTCAGCTTAACAGCAGCTGCTGTATTATAATTTTTATTTTTTTAATGTTTATTTTTGAGAAAGAGAGAGAGAGAGACAGAGTGCAGGGAGGGGGGGAGCAGAGAGAGAAGGAGACACAGAATGTGAAGCAGACTCCAGGCTCTGAGCTGTCAGCCCAGAGCCCGAGGCCAGGCTTGAACTCATGAACCAAGAGATCATGATCTGAGCTGAAGACAGATGCTTAGCCAACTGAGCCACCCAGGTGGCCCTACAATTTTTATTTTAAATCTTTGAACATTTAAAATGTCTACTGGGGCACCTAGGTGGCTCTGTCAATTAAGTATCTAACTTCGGCTCAGGTCATGATCTCATGGTTCATGAGTTCCAGCTTGGCCTTGGGTTCTGTGCTGACAGCTCACAGTCTGGAGCGTGCTTCAGATTCTGTGTCTTCCTCTCTCTCTGCCCCTCCCCTGCTTGCACACTCTCGTTCTCACTCTCTCAAAAATAAATAAACATTTAAAAAAATTTTTAATAAAATAAAATAAAATGGCTACCATACAGGCAAAGGTAGACTGAATCTTGTAAAAAACCGAAGAATCAACAATAAAAATAAAACTCATCCTTCCTTATCAGAAAGATTATTATTATATCTGCATACAAACAACTGGAAATTACCCTGTTATAAACAACTATAAAATTGAGTTACAAAATGCAATAAAACAACTACATGCAGGCATTAGAAAACAGGCAGCACAAGGGGCGCCTGGGTGGCTCAGTCGGTTAAGCCTCCGGCTTCGGCTCAGGTCAGATCTCACGTTGGGGGGTCGAGCCCCGTATCAGGCTCTGTGCTGACAGCTAGCTCAGAGCCTGGAGCCTGCTTCCGGTTCTGTGTCTCCTCCTCTCTCTGCCCCTCCCCCTCTCATGCTCTGTCTCTCTCTGTATCAAAAATAAATAAAACATTAAAAAAAATTAAAAAAAAAAAGAAATGACCGAACAAGCTTCATTTAAAAAAAAAAAAAAGAAAGAAAACAGGCAGCACAAGATGTTGATCCCTGAGAGAAGGATATTTATAAAATAAGTCCCCCGATCATCTAACTCTCTGTCTAGAGACAATTTCCTCAGTGCAGTGTAAAAAGGAAAAGCTCAGAGTCCTGCTAAACTGAGGTAGCCAGTAAAGTATATGATTTGACTCACTGATGGAATATGAGAAACTCAACAAATGAACATAGGAAAAAGAAGGAAAAATAAGATAAAAACAGAGAGGGAGGCAAACCATAAGAGACTCTTAAATACAGACAACAAACTGAGGGTTGCTGGAGGTAGGGGCGGGGGTGTTAAATGGGTGATGGGCATTAAGGAGGGCACTTTTCAGGGTGACCACGGGGTGTCATATGTAAGAGATTAATCCCCGGGTTCTACCCCTGAAGCCAAGACTACACTGTATGTTAAGTAACTTGAAAATTAAAAAAAATTTTTAAAAAGGTATCTCTCCTTTAAAAGAAAAAGTCTTATTCCTCTCTCTTTGAGCTTGGGCTGGGCTTAGTGGCTTGGTTCTAATTAATAAAAATATGTCAGAAGTGAAGTATGACTTCCACTGTTAAGTCATAATAAGTACTGCAGTTTCCACCTTGTTCTCTCTTGGATCACCAACTTGGTGGGGAGCTAGCTGCCTTGTCGTGAGGCCATTCAAGTAAGCCGATGGAGAAATGCAGGAAGAGACAAACTGTAGCCTCTGACTAACACCCAGCAACAGCATGTCACTCGTGGATTCTCCATATAGTGTAGACGATTCTCTGGTACCAGTCAAGCCTTCAGACAACTGCTCGCCCCAGGGGACATCTGAACCTCATGAGATCCCTTGAGAAAGCACCTCCTAGCTGAGCCCTTAATTTCTTACTCATAGGAAGTCTGAGATAATAAACGTTTACTGCAGTTTTAAGTCACTAAGACTTAAGGTAATCATTATGTAGCAGTAGGTAAGTAGGACAACTATATACCCAGTAGGCTATCCTATTTTATCTTCATGCTCTGGTCTCACCACTCTGACTCCTTCCATCATTTGGCACATTCTGAAATCACACAGTTCCCATCTTTTATCTTTCCTATGTATGTCACCTACTCCTTTAGCCTTCTCCCTTACTCAAGATGTATACTTTCTATTTTTTTAATGTTTACTTATTTTTCAGTATTTACCTATGTTTTTAAGTTTATGTGTTTTTTAATGTTTACTTGTTAATTTTGTTAATTTACATTAAAACAAGTATTAAAATAAAAAAAGATTGTGCATTATGTAAGATCATCATGCATACTACCATTATACATACACCATCTTTTTAGAGAACTCTGAGCTAGAAGAACTCAGGGTTAGAGAGATAGAGAGTGCGAGTAGGAGAGGGACAGAGAGAGAGGAGGGCACAGAGTTTCCAGAGTGGGCTCTGCTGCCGACAGAGGAGAGCCTGGCGTAGGGCTCAAACTCACAAACCATGAGATCATGAACCAACCCGAAGTTGAATGCTTAACCAACTAAGCCACCCAGGTGCCCCAAGATACATACTTTCTGACCTCTTACCTCCTCTTTCATTATCTATCACTAGACTTTATTTCCAATTTTCTATGCATAGTTGAGTGCAATTTGTTTCTAATTCTTGCATAATATTTGTAATATTATCCCCCATGCTACTGACAAACTCTGTGAGCACATGAAGGGAAAGAGGCATATCAAAGAGTGCCCTTAGTTCCGTTTTGCTAACAAAGTATGAACCATAGTGATCCAGGAGAGATTATGTTTCAATCTGCAACAAGCTGACTTCTTCCCAATGGTTTCAGGATCTATGAACTCTCCTAATCAGATAATTATGCAGAATAATAAACTAAACAACAGAGTTTCCATGCGCAGCCCAATAAATATCAGCAAACTGTTCTGTTCTTCATTAACAACACAAGGACTTTTCATTTGTTTTATTTACTTATAATATGAGCTAATAAAACCTCTGAGAATGAAAATTAAACTCCTTTCCAAATAGGCAGTCTAGAAAATTACTGGCCCCAAGTTCTTCTAAAAAGATGGCATATGTATACCGGTAGTATGCATGATCTTAGGTAATGCACAATCTTTTTATTTTAAGACTTGTTCTAATGAAATTTAGAAAAACAATAACTAGTACATAAAGCCCTTGTTAAGATAATGTAAAATTTGAAAAGTTAGTTGTTTAAAGAAAAATATTACATAAATAATAGTGCAGAGAGCAAATTCATATACCCAGAATCATAAAGTACATGAGTGACTCAGTTGAGGAAATAGTATCATTTTCATTGGGTGCAGAGTCTGTGGCCAGGGCCAAAACTTCTTGTGAGATTAGGAAAGGCGAGAAGGGAATCCAAGTGGCCATTTGGACTCACTAAAACAGAAATAATTTGTCCTTATTTTATTGAAAAATATCTTATTAAACATTTGAGTGCTCATTATATTTTTTCCTGTGGTAGACCCAGTAATTTAAATGTATAATTTATAGGGGCGCCTGGGGGGCTCTGTCGGTTAAATGATCAGGTCATGATCTCATAGTCTGTGAGTTTGAGCCCCACGTCAGGCTCTGTGCTGACAGCTCAGAGCCTGGAGCCTACTTCGGATTCTGTGTCTCCTTCTCTCTCTGCCCTTCCCCTGCTTGTGCTCTGTCTCTCTGTCTCTCAAAAATAAATAAATGTTAAAAAAATATTTTAATAAATTAAGCAAAAAAATTTTTTAACTGTATAATATTTAAAGTAGAATAATTTACTGATATTTCTGAAACAACAAGAAGTTCTCCCCATAGTCTCTGCAGCCATACCTTAAGATTTTGCTGGTGAAGGCTAGCCTCATCACACTGAGTTAAAAACTGATCAACATTATAAATGACAATATTATAGTTTAAAAAGGGCTCAGGGTGCCTGGGTGGCTCAGTCGGTTAAGCATCCACTTCAGCTCAGGTCATGATGTATTGGTTCATGAGTTCGAGCCCTATATCAGGCTCTGTGTGGACAGCTCAAAGTGTGGAGCCTCCATTGAATTCTGTGTCTCCCTCTTTCTCTGCTTCTCCCCAACTCGTGCTCTGTCTCTCTCTGTCTCTCAAAAATAAATAAAATGTTAAAAAAATAAAAAAAATAAAAAGCACTCAATCTGTTCAATTGCATATAACAAAGATTAAATACAAATTATTGAAATGTCAGGCTATTAACCTAAAGCTATCATTTCTTTCTTAAAATGGAACATGTAATTAGAACATGTAATATTCTAAACAAAAAAAAGAGACTTATAAACCTAAAATTAAAAAATATACAGGCATACCTCAGAAAAATTGCAGGTCTGGTTCCAGACAACTGCAGTAAAGTTAATATCACAATAAACCAAGTCTAATGATTATTTTGGCTTCCTAGTGCATATAAAAGTTATGTTTACAACATACTGTAGCTTATTAAGTGTGAATCAGTATTATTTCATTTTTTAATATAACACAATTTATATTTTTAACATATGCAATTATTTTCCATCATTTACAATACAGTAGTTACAATGACACTCCAAACAGAAAAGCAAAGTAAAAAATCAAAACACCAACTTCGATTTTGTGTAATTAGACTTATACAGAAATTAGAAGGTTAAGTAACAACTAGTTAATCACCTAATTTCACAGCTATCTGAAGTGGCAA
>NC_043710.1:63457610-63459829 GCF_006229205.1 Suricata suricatta
AAAAAAAAAAAAAGGGAGAAAGGAGACAGGAAAATAAGGAGTAAAAATTTTAAAAATTTTATGTAAAAAAAAGTAATAATAATAAAAAATATGTACAGAAAAAGGCAAAAAGAAAAAAATGAAGAAATAAAAGAAAAAATTATTTAAAAAAAGCAAAAAAAACAAAAAAAAACCCCCAACAACAACAGCTCCCCCTCGTGGGTAGGTGTGGTTTGATGTGGTAGGTCTCGGAGGCTGCTCTCAGAGGCTCCGCCTTGGTGTCTGCAGAGATCAGATAGGCGGTATGCCAAGCTCCGCTGAACTACGAACTGTAGGCCACTCTAATGAGTCCGATCTCCTTTTGCCATGGTTGAGCCGAGTTGTATTTTCCAGGCCCGCCTCGGTTCAAAGTTCCAGTCCATGCACTTTTTATGCTACCACAGATGGTGTTTTTGCTTTGGTGGCTGGCTTCTTACGGGGAGTAATAGGTTTGTCTTGGCTCAGGCTGGGATTTCGGCTGCCCCTGCCTGAGGCAAGATGCGCAGCAGGGGGTGAAGTGCGTGTGCCCCGCAACAGACCCAACCTCCAGTAGGGATCACGTTAGCGTTGGGGGAGGAATGAGTGCTCAGCTGTTGCCAGAGGCAGTGCCGGGAGCTGCTGGAAATGAGCTGGGAGCTCCTGCAGCCTGCGCACGCACCCAGGTGTCCACCGCCACTAACTCTCTGCCGGGATCACGCAGAGGTGGGGGCTATTTTTTCCCTGTTGGCACCCGGGATTCAGGGTTCGCGCAGCCAATGCTGGGGGCGAGATGCGCCGTGGAAATGAGGTGCATGCTCCCACTCCCAAAACCGAGGTCGAAGTGCGCACCCCTGACACCGCCGCTGCAGTGGTCACCTACTCCTTGCCAAGATGGCGCAGGGCTGGAAGCTGTTCCTTCTCTTGCGCCACCTGGGTTCAGGATTTAGGCTACCCTGCAGTTATCTATGGAGTGAGCTTCTCTCTCCAAGCGCGGTTAAGCGTCCTTTACCTCTTCCCCAGAGACACTACTATGAGCATGTTCAGTCTCTCTGTCTCTTCCCTTTGTCTCTCGGGCTCTGCACGCTTGCCCCACATTGGACTGGGGCACCTCCCCTGCCCGTCTCAGGCTAGCCCGTTTTCCAATCTCCCCAATTCGCACTCACTCACTCAGGTATCCTTCAGGTTCTCTTCCTTCTGGAGTCCATATTTTCTCCTTCTGCTTGTGCAGATGAGGGTAATGTCCTTCTCAGTTCGATCGATGGGGCAGACGAAGTTTACAGAGCTCCCTTCCTCTCCGCCATCTTGGTTCCTCTCTCAGTATTATTTCTAAATAGATGTATATAACTTAATTTAAAAATTCTCCATTGATTAAAAAAAAAATGCTAACCATCACCTGAGCTTTCAGTAAACCTTTTGAGCTTTCATCTTTTTACCAGTGAGAGGGTCTTGCCTAAATGTTCATGGCTGCTGGCCTGTCAGGGTGGTGATTGCTGAAGCCTGCATTGGCTTTGGCAATGTCTTAAAATAAAACAACAATGAAATTTGCCATATCACTTGACTCTTCCTTTCATGAATGATTTCTCCATGTGACGCTGCTCAATAGCATTTTTCCCTCAGCACTTTTTTCAGAACTGGAGTCAATCCTCTCAAACCCTGTAGCTGTTTTAGCAAGCTTATATAATTTTCTACATTCATTGTTGACATTTCAACAATATTCACAGTATCTTCACCAACAGCATTTTCCATCTTGAGAAACCAATTTCTTTGCTAATCCATGAGAAGTAACTCCTCATCCATGAGAAACAACTCTTCATCCATCCAAGTTTTATCACAAGATTGCAACAATTCAGCACATCTTCAAGCTCCACTTCTAATTCTGGTTCTCTTATTATTTCAGCAACATCTATGGTTACTTCCTCTACACTGACGTCTTTCTTGAAACCCTCACAGTCATCCATAAGGGTTGAAATCAGCTTTTCCAAACTCCTGTTCGTGTTGATACTTTGACCTCTTCCCATGAATCCTGAATGTTTGTCATAGCATCTAGAATGGTGAATCCTTTCGAAGGTTTTCAGCTGACTTTGCCAGATCCATCAGAGGAATCACTCTCTATGGCAGTTATACCTTACAGAATATTTTTTTTGAGACAGAGAGAGAGAGAGAGAGAGAATGAGCAGAGGAGGGGCGCCAGAGGATCCAAAGCAAGCTGCTGACAGCAGAAA
>NC_043710.1:63459929-63462219 GCF_006229205.1 Suricata suricatta
TTCTAGTTTTTTATGTAAAATGAGAGACATGCAACTCTTCTTTTCATTGGAACTGAGAGGCCAACTGACCTCATTTCAATACTTTTGTATCTCAGGGAACAAGAAGCCTGAGGAGAGGGACAGAGATGGGGGAATGGCCAGTTGGTGGAACAGTCACAACACACACATTATTTATCAGTTAAGTTTGCCATCTTATGTGAGCCTCTGATAGCTCACTGACTGGAGATGACCATAATAAATAGAACAATAATGAATAATTGTGACATATTACAAGAATTACCATAATGCAACAAAGAAACACAAAGTAAGCATATGCTGTTGGAAAAATGGCACTGAAAGGCTTGCTCAACACAGCTGTGCTAAAACCTTCAATCTGCAAATAACACATGATCTGTAAAGTCCAGTAAAGCAAAGTGTGATAAAACAAGGCCTGCCTTTACTCACCTTGAATGAGTTGTTACCAAAAGGCAGGGACTCTCCGTAGTATCGGTGTTCAGCAAACACCAACATCGCTTTCAGTTCCTCAGCCACATCCCACATGAACCCCTAGGAAGAATTTACCAATTCCCAGGATGAAAATTAGCATGAGAAAAAAGTCATTGAACCTTTTGGCAAGTCATATATGAATGTTAAACCTGCCCAAAAAGTGCTCTGGGAAGCTGCACAATCTATATCTGTTCTACAGACAATTGTTGTTTTATTGTTGCATATTAATCTCATACTATAGTAAAGTAAAACAATTAAAAATAACCCCAAGTCACTCAACCACCAATCATTCCAACTCTCCTTGTTCTGACACTGGAGCTGCATAATCAATATTGTGTTAAGAATCTTCAAACTGCACTGTGTATCAAATAGTCTAGGAAAAACTGTAGATATGTAAGTTAGCTGCCTACTCATAAACATTTACAACATAAAAGAAAAAAACAATACAAATAAGCATACTGGACTCCCTTGGGTTTTATATTAATCTTAGTTTCTTGAAAATAAGTAGTAGCTAACAATAGGTAATAATAATTGAGTATTTACAATGTGTCAGTTACTGTTCTAAATACTCTAAATGTATTAGTTCACTTGATTATCAATCGAAGAGATAGGTACTTTTATTATCCCCATTTTACAGACCAGGTCACGGAGGCACAGTAGTTTATCCTATAACAGTCACACAGCTAGAAAGCGGCAGAGCCAAGATTCAAGCACAGGCTGTCTGGCTTCACAGTACAATCATCAAATGCTTTTCGACTTCCTTATTTCCACACTTAATGCTGATCGTTAATCATTCACTGCATTTTTTCACTTGGTGCCCTCAGAATCCTTCTCAAGAAAGCACTCTAGATAGCCAACATCAATCGATTAGATTTAAATTTAGCACAGATTAAAATTATTTGTCAGTCCTAGAGCACACCGCTGTTTTTTAATGAACTCCTGCTTCCTAACAAGGATTAAGAAACTCTAAGTTTTTATTCATCTTGATCAATAAATGAACAATTAAAAGAGCTATACGCACGTGACGATGGAGAATTTAACCTATTATCTGTGATGGTTTCAATAGCCCTCACTTTCTAACACTTTGCCCATTCCCTGCCATTTCTCTGCAGACCCTGTAACAATCAGCTCAAGCGTGCCCTCCTGTGCCTGCCCCGCTCTAACAGTGACCAGTCACGCCTCCCAACACCACTGTATTAGGTATAGATCTCTTATTACGATGTCGCAATATTTGCTTATATGTGTGTCTTACCCTACCAGACTATGAGCTTCTTTTTTTTAAGTTTATTTATTTTCTGAGAGAGGGAGGGAGAGCGAGCTAGTAGGGGAGGATAAAAGAGGAAGAGAGAGAATCCCAAGGAGGCTCTGAGCCACCAGCACAGAGCCCAGCTAGGGGCTGGACACAGGGCTTGAATTTACAAACCATGAGATGATGACCTGAACTGAAACCAAGAGCTCAACCCACTGAGTCACCCAGGTGCCCCCAAACCATGAGCTTCTTAAGGGTAAGGATCATCTATAAAAATGGCCAGGCCTCTGGGAAGCTGACCTCAGGCTTTGAAAGGGAGCAATTTAATTGAACATTGTAATAAGTAATTTTTGCCTGCATCTATTTCAGGGTATTTTTATTTTTCAGAAGAGGTCCATGTACTACATTAACAATTTAATAACATTATGTGCCAGCACTGACCTAATTTCCTCTTATTTAGTCCTCACAGCAACTGTGTGAACTAGATTATTATTGCTACACCCATTTAACAAGAAAACTGAGGCACAGAATAAGAAACTGCCCAAAGTCTCACAG
>NC_043710.1:63462319-63463451 GCF_006229205.1 Suricata suricatta
ATATATATAGTCATTTGCCACCATTTAAGGTATTTATTAAACCAACTCCTAACTTAGTTTTGGGAATACAAAAAAGAATCCAATGTGTAACTGTTTCCCAATAGAATTGAGTTTCAAGGTACCAAATAGTCCCAGTTAATGAAGAAAACCTCTGTTTAATTAAATATCAGCTAATGCAGAAGGAATGACAGAATTAGAAAAATGACAGTTTTGCAAACCCTTATGAAGTTACTGATTCAGGCAAGAACTACCACATGGTGTTAAAAGCATTAGGAGAATAAAACAGGGAAAAGAAGATTCATATTAGTGCCCAAGTAGTATCATGCAGAGCGCTCTCCTGTCACCAAGGCAAAATGGAATTTTACAACGGAAGAATCAGGCTGCCATCACCTCAATCCAGTGATCAAAATCAGCATCACTAACAGTGGGGCAGGCATGGATTATGCACCTCTCACGTCATACAACACAAAGCAAATTTTACCTCTGACAAAATCAGGCCCAAAATGTTCAACTTGTATCTTTTTCCAGCTTTTAGATCTAATAGATCTAATTTATTTTAGATCTACTTTCCTGTTTCCAGGAAATACACAGTATAGAAGAACAAGCTAAAGGCACTCTGAATAAGCAATTGGACAAATCCAAATGTGCAGCAAGACAATGGTAAGGCAATGTCATGATAAATAAATTTAATTTAATTTAATTTAAGGAACAAAATAGCCAGATGCAATGCATGATTCCAAATTGTATCCTAGTTTGAACAAAGGATACAAATGACAATTTAGGGACAATTAGGTTAATGTGAATATGGACTAGGTATTAATTAATACTAATGACTTGTTAATTTTGTTAGGGGTGATCATATCATTGTGGCTGCATAAGTAAATGTTTTTACTTTTTACAGCTGTATGTTGAAGGATTCAGAGATCGAATGTCATGGGGCCTGCAATTTACTTGAAAATATTTCAACATAAAAAAAGTAAGCTGAATTTAAAGGAAGAAATTTTAATGGATACTGAAAGAGACAAAACACATGCTGAGACTTTACAAGACTATATAAAATGTGTCAAAAATGATAAAAATGACATAATAATTTTAAGCTTAAAATGAACTTTAGGGATGCCTGGGTAACTCA
>NC_043710.1:63463551-63467675 GCF_006229205.1 Suricata suricatta
TCCAATGGAGAAAAGACTGCCTCTTTAGCAGGTGATGCTGGGAAAATTGGACAGCAACATGTAGAAGAATGAAACTAGACCACTTTCTTACACCGTACACAAAAATAAGATCAAAATGGCTGAAGGACTTGAATGTGAGACAGGAAACCAGTTTAATTCTTCTAATAAGTGGTTCCTCACAATTTTATATATGAAGTCTCCTTGTTAAAGTGGTAATTTTCAAACATGTTCTATTTAACAATCACTACTTGAGAAGATATACAGGAAAAACTAATATACATTTAATACCAGTATAAATTAAAGCACAACAGCAACTAATTACATTTGAAAACACAGTATATGCTTGGCAAGAAAATGGATTCATGCACCCTCTCCAGTAACTGCACGGTGCTCAGTAACTCCCTTTTCCTCTGATCAAGGACTGTAGGCCCCATGGGGGGAACACATTCTAAGTTACCAAAATTCTACACAAACAAAATACTCTCTGCTCTACTGCTAAAACAGAGGTGAAGATATCCTGCCCTTGAATACCTAAAACATTACAGTAAATTAAAAAATAATGTTTTTGAAAAAATGCTCAACATCACTCATCATCAGGGAAACACAAATAAAAACCACAGTGAGATACCACCTCATACCAGTCAAGATGGCTAAAACTAGCCATTTAGCCAGGATGGCTAAAACTCAGTCAACCACAGATGTTGGCAAGGATGTGGAGAAAGAAGATCTCTTTTGCACTGCTGGTGGGGATGCAAAGTGGTGCAGGTACTCTGGAAAACAGTATGGAGGTTCCTCAAAAAATTAAAAAAGGAACTACCCTACAACCTAGCAATTGCTCTACTAGAGTTTTATCCAAAGAATGCAGGAGTGCTGATTCGAAGAGGCACATGCACCCCAACGTTTATTGCAGCGCTATTGACAATAGCCAGAGTATGCAAAGAGCCCAAATGTCTATCAACTGACAAATGGATAAAGAAGATGTGGTGTATACACACCACACGCACACACACAATGGACTATTTATTACTCGGCTATCAAAAAGAATGAAATCTTGTCATTTGCAACAACATGGATGGAACTAGGGTGTTTATGCTAAGCAAAATAAGTCACTCAGAGAAAGACAAATAACACATGATTTCACTCATATGTGGAATTTAAGAAACAAAACAGATGAACGTAAGGAAGGGAAGCAAAAACAGTATAAAAACAGAGAGGGAGACAAATCATAAGAGACTTTTAAATACAGAGAACAAACTGAGGGTTGCTGGCAGGGTGTTGGGTGGGGTGATGGGCTAAATGGGCAATGGGCATTAGGGAAGGCACAAGCACTTAGTGTTACACGTAAGTGATGAAGCACTAACTTAAAAAATTTTTTAAATACTACTTACCTAAAAAGAACACTAACACTTTGGGGAAAAAAAAAAAAGAAGTAACATTTTTTTTCAAAAAACAGTTAAGTGTTGGATCAGATGACGATTCTGGCATCATCTGATGACTAACTCTGGGTAAGCATCACATGATCAGTAAATCACATGATCAACTCCCAATGGCTTTAGGAAGCTTTGTATCACTGGAGTTACCTGGCCACGCGTAAGCTCTCAAATTAGAAAGTACGACTGTAATTACTAAATACATACATTTTAGGAAATATTGTACCATTAGAGGGCGCTGTTGTATAAGAAGTGGGAGAGCCTATTAAGATTTATAACATTTCAGATTAGATCTCAAGTCCAAAGTCTTAAATGAAAAAAACTAAGACACAGTGATGCCAATTATTTTAAATGTCTCTTTTAAAAAAATTTTTTTAATGTTCGTTTTTGAGAGAGAGACAGACAGAGCATAAATGGGGGAGGGGCAAATAGAGAGGGAGACAGAATTCAAAGCAGGCTGCAGGCTCCAAGTTGCCAGCACAGTGCCCAACGTGAGGCTCGAACCCACAAACCCTGAGATCATGACCTGAGATGAAGTCAGACGCTTAACCGACTGAGTCACCCAGGTGCCCTAAATCTCCTTTTAAAATAAAGATATAGTCACATGATTTAAATAGGGCATTCATCATTCTTTTTAAAGTAAGGATTCAAAAATTCATGCTTTTAAAAATCAGAATAGTGGCTACTCTTGTAGGGGGAAAGTGACTCTAGAAGAGAATAAGGGGATTCTAGAATTAGGATGTCGCATTTTTCTATATGTATAAGCAACAAAATAGACTTGTACACATTTAAGATTTCCTCCAAGACATATGTATTATTTTATAAAGTATATATGTTTACATTCTATTTCACTATAATCATATGGAAATTAGACTGCACTAAATCATATCTGTATTAGATCTTTCTTTCAAAAATATGTACTGAGGGGCACCTGGGCAATTCAGTTGGTTGAGTACCCAACTCTTGGTTTCAGCTCAGGTCAGGATCCCAAGATCATGGGATCAAGCCCTGTGTCAGGCTCTAGGCTGAGCATGGAGCCTGCTTAAGATTCTCTCTCTCTCTCTCTCCCTCCCTCTTTCCCCCACTCACCCGCTCTCTCCCTCTCTAAAATAAAAAAATTTATATATGTATTGAGTACTCATTAAATGACAAGCATTAAGAGAACTAAGATACAATTTCACCTGTCAAGTTTTGAATTTAAGAAAAGCGGTGAACATGCTAATACACAATCACAGGATGGTGTAGTTAAGTTGTACAAAGGGCTATGGGAGCTCACGAGAGAGTTACCATCCCGCCTGAGGCAATCATGTAAGACTTCACCTAAGAGGAAATATCCAAGCTGAACTCTGAAGAGTAACAAGGTACAGAAGAGACAGAAGAGCATTTCAAGTAAGGGGAGCAAGATAAGCTGTGCAGAACAAACCTATTCAAGGACTGTTATTGTTTTATGGAAGGTGGTATATAATTTATGAGGGAAAGAAATGAGAGATCAGATTATATTCATCAGGCTGCCTCAGATGTAGCAATGAAAATCTTCCTATAAAGAGAAACCTACCTGAAATCTGAGCTTGCCTCTCTAAACCAACAATGAATGAAACTGGTTCACTGGAAATAGAGCCTTAATGAGGCAGAGACTTTTATCTGGTTTGTCCACTAAATCCCCAGTGACTAGTATAATTTCTGGCACATAAAAGAACATCAGTGAATATATGGAGATTGAATGATTGTGTGCATACATCCTAGCTCTGCTATTGGTATAAAATTAGACCCAACATGTGTTCAGAGAACAGCATGATTGAAAGGGAAGAGAGTGGAGATCAAAGTGCCCAAGAGTAAGTTTGTGCAGGTTCATTTACAGAATGAGTCTATTACTGGCTTTGGGAGGTAGCTGTGTCTTTTGACCCAAGCATGAAATTTAAAGCCAACGCACAACAGATTAGCCTCATCCAGGATGCTGAGGACACAGGAACTGCATGCCCTCTGCTGGGAGTAGAAACAGGAAGACAAAGAAGTACGAAATCAATATAGACAATAGACCAGCATCTGGGTGGAGAGGCAGAGGGAAAACTAATATGCATTCTTCTGAAGTATATAACCTAAAATACACCTGACCTTGTGACAGAGTTATAGTCACCATGTTTAGGGCTGGGAAGGATTTAAAGGTGTGGCTCTCAGCCAATGCACAATTATCTAAGCTGAATGACAGCTTCCTATAAAATGTGTATCACAGTGGCTCATTCAACAGCATACTGGTATTTGGTAAACCCAAATGTACTAGAAAATGTAGATTTGATCAATATGTAAGATACATTTATTGAACAACAGAGTTTTATAAAGAAGAAACGCATAAGAGGTATAATGGCCAAGAGCAAAAAGTGATTAGACGGAACAGTTGAAACTATAGGTAAGGAGGCATATCATGATGCAGGGGGTTACAAGGAGGCCAGATAGATGGGGTCGACAGCACAGATGGAGGATTTAACTTGGATAGGAGAGAGAACCTCTGCTCCACTGGGAAACAGATGGGTGCAGAAGGAGTTAAAGGGAAGAAACTGAAGGGATTGTAGCTAAAATGCCTCTTACACATCACTGTAGTTTCCTTAATCAGTGAAGTAGGGGGCAAAGCTATCTGTTAAAAGAGCATAGTGTTGCAATGATTTGAACATAGATGTAAAAGTGTGACCCGGAAGAAGG
>NC_043710.1:63467775-63485071 GCF_006229205.1 Suricata suricatta
CTGCCATAAAGAATATAACCAAGGAAATCTTCACCTCAAAAGTTCATTTCATTTAAAAAGCAAAGTTAATGGAAAATAAACAGCACATTCTGAAGGAAATTACTCAAGAGTAATAATTATAATCTCCCCAGACTACTTATAATAGGACATTATCTCCACTTAAAACTATAATCCAAGCAGCCTACAATAACAAGGTAAACTACTCACAAGTAATATTTTCATCCCATAGCCTAGTACCTCTTAGAGCTCCCCATTTTTAAAACAATGATTTTTGTTTGGCCCCAAAATCCATGACTATTAAAAAAGAAATAAATCTTCTCCTTTACAGTATTCTGCTTTGCTCATTAATGTTTAGAAATACATCTCAAGTCAGGAAACCTCAATTATAAGCTCTGCTACTTTGCAAGCACATAAACACTTAGAAGAAAAACAAGATGATGAATAAAGAAGAAATGAATGTTAAGTCCAGGACCAGATGGCTTCAGAGGTGAATTCTATCAAACATTTACAGAAGAGTTAATATCTATTCTCAAAATATTCAAAAAAAGAAAAAAAGAAAGAAAGAAAAAGAAGAAGAAGAAAAGCTTCCAAATTCTTTCTACAAGGGCAGCATTACCCTGATACCAAAACCTGATAAAGACACTACAAATAAAGAGAACCATAGGCCAATATTTCTTGACAAACATAGATACAAAAATCCTCAACAAAATATCAGCAAAGCAAATCCAACAACACATTTAAAAAATCATTCACTACAATCAAGTGAGATTTATTCCCAGAAGACAAGGATGGTTCAATATTCACAAATCAATGTGAATCAAGAAAAAGGATAACATGATTGTGTCAATGATCATATGAAAAATATTAAAAAAGCATTTGACAAAGTACAGCACCCATTCATGATAAAAATCCTCAACAAAGTATGTTTAGAGGGAACATACCTCAACATAATAAAGGCCATATAAGAAAAAGTCACAGTTAACATCATACTTAGTGGGGAAAAACAGAAGAACTTTTCCCTTAAGGTAAGAAACAAGACAAGGATGTTGACTCTCACCACTTTTATTCAACATAGTACTAGAAGTCCCAGCCACAGTAGTCAGGCAACAAAGAGAAGTAAAAGGCATCCAAATTGGTAAGGAAGAAGTAAAACTTTCACTATTTGCAGATGACATGATAATATATATTATATATATAATATATGTATAATATAATACTATGTATAATATATATTATACATAACATATATAATATATATAAAACCCTAAAAACCACCAAAACAACTACAAAAACTGATAAATGAATTAAGAAAAGTCAAAGGATACAAAATCAGTATACAGAAATTTGTCATATTTAAATATATGAATAGCAAAGTTGCAGAAAGAGAAATTAAGAAAACATTCCCATTTAAAATTGCATAGAAAATAATTTTTAAAAAACTAGTAATAAACTTAATCAAGGAGATGGCAGGTGCCAGGGTAGCTCAGTCAGTTCAGTGTCCAACTCTTGATTTCAGCTCAGGTCATGATTTCACACTTATGAGATCGCTTGCTCGCTCACTCTCAAAAACAAAACTAAACAAAAATAATACACCTTAAACAAAGAGGTGAAAGACCTGTACTCTGAAAACTATAAAACACTGATGAAAGAAACTGAAGATGACACAAATGGAAATATATTCTATGCTCGTGAATTGGGAGAACAAATATTGTTAAAATGTCCATAGTACCTATAGCAATCTACAGATTTACTGCAATCCCAGCAAAATACCAACAGCATTTTTCATAGAACTAGACTAGAATAATTCCAAAATTCATATGGAGCCATAAAAAGACTGAATAGGAAAAGCAATCTTGAAAAAGAGTAACAAAACCAGAAGTATCACAATTCCAGGTGTCAAGATATACTACCAAGCTGTAATAATCAAAACAGTATGGTACTGGCACACAAACACAGACACATAAATCCAGAGAGCTCAGAAATAAACCCACAATTATATGGCAAATTAATCTTCAACAAAGGCAGAATCTAATGAGATAAAGACAGTCTCTTCAACTGGTACTGGGAAAACTGGATAACTACATGCTAAAGAATGAAACTTGACCACTTTCTTATACCATATGCAAAAATAAACTCAAAATGAACTAAGAACCTAAATGTGACACCTGAAACCATAAAAATCCTAGACAAGAACACAGGCAGTAATTTCTCTGACATGAATCATACCAACATCCTTCAAGATTTGTCTTCCATGGCAAAGGAAACAAAAGCAAAAATAAACTATTGGGGCTACATCAAAACAAAAAGCTTCTGCAGAGTGAATAAAACAATTAAGAAAATTAAAAGGCAACCTACTGAATGGGAGAGATATTTGCAAATGACATATCCAATAATGGGTTAGTATCCAAAATATACAGCTCAATACCCAAAAAGCAAGCAATCCAAATAAAAAATGGGCAAAAGACATGAACAGCAGACATTTCTCCAAAAAAGACATCCAATAGCCAAAAGACACATGAAAAGATGCTTAACATCACTCATCATCAGGGAAATGCAAATCAAGACCACAATGAGATATCACCTTATTATACCTGTCAGAATGATTAAATCAAAACCACAAGAAATGTGATGCTGAGCATGTGGAAAAAAAGGAACCCTCTCGCACTATTGGCGGGAATGTAAACTGGCACAGTCACTGTGCAAAACAGTATAGAGATTTCTATAATTAAAATAAAATTATCATATAATCCAGTAATTCCATTACTATTTACCCAAAGAATAAGAAAACACTAATTCAAAAAGATGTATGCACCTTTACATTTACTGCAGCACTATTTACAATAGCCAAATTATGGAAGCAACCCAAATGTCCACAGATAGATGAATGAATAAGATGTGGTATATATATATATACAATTGAATATTACTCAGCCATAAAACAAGGAATCTTGCCATTTGTAACAATATGGTTAGATCTTGAAAATATAATGCTTAGTGAAAAAAGTCAATCAGAGAAACACAAATACCATTAAATTTCATTCATATGCAGAATTTAAGAAACAAAACAAAGAAAGAGACAATCAAAAAGTAGACTCTTGGGGCACCTGGGTGGCTCAGTCAGTTAAGCTTCTGGCTCAGGTCATGATCTCAGTTAGTGGGCTTGAGCCTCATGTCAGGGCTCACAGTGCAGAGCCTGTTTGGGATTTTCTCTCTCTCCCTCTCTCTGTCCCTCCCCCCATGCTGACTCACTCTCTTTCTCTCACTCTCTCCCTTTCTCTCAAAAAAATAAATAAACTCTAAAAAAAGTAGACTCTTAAATATGGAAAACAAACTTATGGTAACAAGAGAGGATGTAAGTGGGGCAACGGGTAAAACAGGTGAAGGGGATTAAGAGCACACTTATCATAATGGCTACTGAGTAATATGTAGAATTGTTGTGCCATCTGAAAAATAAGTTGTGCACCAGAAACTAATAATTTATTAGTATTATTAGTATTATTCACTATGTATATTAATAATACTAGAAATGAAATAAAAATTTAAAGAAGGAGGAAGGGAGCCTGCGTGGCTCAGTCAGTTAAGCATCTTGACTTTGGCTCAGGTCATGATCTCACATTTCGTGCATTTGAGCCCTGCGTCTGGCTCTGTGCTGACAGCTCAGAGTCTGGAGCCTGTTTTGGATTATGTCTGCCCCTCACCCACTCAAGCTCTGGCTCGCTCTCTCTCAAAAATAAACATAAAAAAAACTTTTTTTAAGATGAAATGGATGTATATTATTCCTACATGCCCTTGCCAAAAAAAACCAAAAAAATAAAAAAAAAACACCCAAAAATACTTTGAAAGGAATGATTTAACTATCAAGTGAGAGTCTCTAAGAAATACCAAGCCCTTTCTCTTCCAAACAGAATCTTCTTCCTACAATAGGAAGTAGTTATCAGCATGCAATTCTCCTTCCTCTGAAATCTTGTGCTATACATCTCTCTTGCAATAATTTACATTCACCCTAGTAAAGATTTTTGCTTCCAGGCCTTACCTCTCTATTGTAGGAAAAACATCCACCTTTGTAGAGCCTATATAGTCTACATTAGTGTTTCATAAAAAGAAGGTTGTGATCCATTTGTGGGTTATAAACTCAAGTTAGCAGGTCATAGCATTTCTTTTAAACAAAATTGCATGCTACTCAGCAGTCTGGCTACAGAATTTTAAATTATGTCAATCAGGAAATTTTAAAACTCTAAATATCCTGAACCATTATGCCCCTGTGGGGGTATTAATGGGCATGTATGCTTTCTACCTGAGAGATACCTACCTATTAAATCACATTCCAAGATATAATTACAGTTCAGGCAACAGGAGCCATTTCAGAAAGTTAATGTATAGTTAACAAATGCCACGGACAATAAGTGCTAGGGGAGCCCAGGGAAGCATAGCGATACTAGGCTGGGTCAATTGGAGGTTTCCCTGAGGAGGTGGGGTTTGAGCAGGGCCCATTAAAGATCTGGATTAGAAAAGAGGAGGGGAGAAAAAAACACAGTGCTGCTGGCCTGGACTGAGGCTTACAGAACAAAGGGACTGAGGAGGCTTCTGTAATAGTTTACCTTGGAGTTGTATGGGTAGAGAAAAGCTAGTAACCCTGAACATGCAAAGTAAGTGGCATGAGCTAAGAAGGAATCATGGAAGGGTCTTGGGGGTTAACTAGACTTTGGTGTAGAGGTAAAGGTGAAGAAATCAGATGATTCCAAAATACCCTAATCCTGGATGACCAGGAGGAGGTTAGTGCCATTAACAGTAATGTGAAAAAAATCAAAGGGGTTTTAGAAGGGAATGTTATGTAATGACATTAATATTTATTACAAAAGTTTAACACCCATACCTCTCAGTTACACTTAGGTATCCATATGAGGGACACTAACAGTATAAGCAGAATCCTATTCTTGAGGCACTCACTACTTAGAAGAACCAAGCCAGTTAAAACACTGAAATCCTTCTATACCAGTTGGCAAATAATAATCTTAGTCCCTTGAGTTGATGCCTGCCCCCATTCTATGCCCACTGACCCTGCTGTCCCAGTTCCTTCTCCAGACCTCAGGTCTGAAGAACTAATCCACAGCGCTGCAAGAACCCTCAGCTCTGGTCAGCTTCTGTTCTGACTGGACAGTGTCTATGCCATATTGGGGGTACTAAACAAAATATAAAATAAAAGCAAGCATTAACAGCATTTAGAAAAGGGAGCAATCACCTCAGCTTGGGCAGGTTATTCATTTAAACCACTGTTGAGGGTGTGAGGGTGTACATTGTGGGTACACTGAGTGGTACGGTCCCAGACCTCACGCTACTCACATCCTAACACAGAGACCAACATAGAAACAAATCATTGCAATCCAGAGTAGCCAAGTACAAAAGAAGCATTTATAAAGTACAATGGAAGGCATACAGGGAACAGTAGTCAATATCCACCCTGGGAAGAGAAATAAAGCAGTTCCATAAAGTTTCACAGAGAAGGTGATATAAGACCTGAGCCCAGAAAGATGGACAAGGATGCCAGGCAGAGAAAGGAGGAAGATAAACGATCCTAAATAGAGAGATACCAGTACTGTATGAGCCACATTCCAGCATAGTGTGTACAAAACAATGAAATGACCAATGTGTAATGCCTGGCACACAGTGTCAATAATAAATAATAATATAAATATTAGAGATTCTTTTCTAGGAGGTTTACTTCTCTGATTACGTTTTTTTGTTGTTGTTGTTTATTTATTATTGAGACAGAGAGAAACATAGCATGAGTGGGGGAGGGTCAGAGAGAGAGGGAGACACAATCCGAAGCAGGCTCCAGGCTCTGAACTGTCAGTACAGAGCCTGACGCAGGGCTCGAACCCACAAACCATGAGATCATGACCTGAACCGAAGTTGGACGCTTAACCAACTGAGCCACCCAGGCACCCTTGATTAAGTTTTTAAAGGCTGATCCTGAAATTCATTTGTATTGTCTAAGCCTACACTAGTTGAGCAAGGAATGAGGCAGTCAACATATCATGGGATGCATGGGGTCAGTCAGTTTGGAATTTAAAAGTAAAGCACATGGGATTCACAAATCAACTAGAGCTGCCTGCACTTGTTAGATGTGTGTAAGCAAAGATGAAGAAAGGCCAGTGAATGAATTCAGAATGTGAAATAGAAGCAAAAAAAGCAGCAGAAGACTTGACTACTTTTCCAATTAATGAAGAAGGGCTTCCTGGAGGGGAATATTTTTTTAACAGAAGGGAACAAGCAAGTGCTAAACAAGCCAGATGTCTTGAAGATCAAAGAAGTATGTAAAGAATAAATCATCAGAGGAATACCAACAGGAAGGAGTAAACGTATATATATGTTTGGCTGCAGTATGAAATGGAGAAATATCATCTTATAGAACAGCGACTATAGATAAATGACTATAAATTCAAACCAAGAAAGGGGTTTGGCAATGTTATAAAATTTAACTGCAAAAAGACCTTTTGGAAATCTTTAAAGACCATGATCCATAATTTTTGGAAAGTAAGTCCGCCAGCATCTTAGCCAACATTCATTTCATCATATTACACTCAAATTCTTCAGAGATGAACCAAAGCACTGAGTGTATGTAAGTAACAGCAATAGGCTCTTCTATACCTTGCCTAATGTTGGATATTTGCATTTAATGTTTTCAATAACAGAGGACATGACATGCAGTGCCATTCTATCAGCTCAGCTCCACATGTACAGAGCTTGATACTAGACCCCCCCAAGATCCACAGATGAATGAGACCCAAGGTTGCTGCCCTTGAAGAGATCATGGAGAGGAGGTCAGCAAATATAATTCCCTTCTCTTTTAAACTGTGGTGATTTTCTAGAAATCACACTATTTTAAAAGGCAAACAAAAAGCCTGTTTGGCTCTACACTACCCACACCAGTCATTGTCATTTGAAGCCAATTGTTCTTTTTTTTAATGTTTATATATTATTGAGACAGAAACAGAGCATAAGTTGGGGAGAGGCAGAGAGAGAGGGAGACACAGAATCTGAAGCAGTCTCCAGGCTCTCAGCTGTCAGCACAGAGCCAGTGCCGGGCTCGAGACCACGAACCATGAGATCATGACCTGAGCCAAAGTTGGACGCTTAACGGACTGAGCCACCCAGGCACCGCTGAAGCCAATTGTTTAAGAGAAAGGAAGCATCCTAGGCCAAGAAGAAGGGAGTCATCATCACTGCTTTCTGAAATTGTTGCATGAGCTGCTCCCTCAAAGGAAGAGGCCATCAGTGCTCAGGAAATGACAAAGGTTTCCGACAGTTTTAAAGGATAGTGTCTGCAGTCTGACCCACGGTTCAAAATGCATAAAAATAAGAATTCACTGACAAATGATAACAAGTACTTCCTCACTTTCCTATGAGCTGAATCAGAGCCATTGTTTGGGTTGTAGTTCCTTGTTTAAATTAGGTTATTAAATCATAATGACGCTGGCCAAACATGCTAATCATACACCATCAGGAAAACTTATCAAAAATACCAGTGTGTGGCAAGGCTTAAATGCGCACACACACAGAGACAAATGCTTTTGCACTAATAAGATCTGACCAGCATAATCTTATCTTTCAAAAACTGTTTCCCCCTGCTCTGGAAAAGCAGAGATGTGATATCGCAGAACGAGAAAGGAATTTGCAGACAGATCTGGGTTTGAGTGCCAGTTCTGCCCACTATTAGAGCTATTTGAATTTATCAAGTTACTTCATGTCTTATGTTGATCAAGTTGGGTAACACATGAATGCCAAGTGCCTAGCAAGAAGCTGCAGGAAGTCAGAGCTTGATGTATTACTAAAACATTTTGTAGAGTAGGTTTTATTAGCATGCACCTCCCCAGTCTGAAACCGACATATACAATGGTAGGTTATGTGTTTAATAGTACTACTTATGAGAAAGAAGTTGTGACAGAAAACTTTAGCAATTTGTTCTGACTATTCACTTAAAACAGTATTTTTTTCTTTTCAAATTCTTATTTAAATCCTAGTTAGTCAACATACAGTGCAACACTGGTTTCACCACTTAAAACAACATGACCTTGCAAAGTAAAATTAAGAAAAAAAATTTGCAGTTATCATGGAACTGAAGACAGCAAAAAGGCAGTGATTTGGTGACAAGAAGAGCTTCTTGCACACCAAATATCATGTGGCTAGATATGTGATATGTTTCTGCTTTTGACTTTCTATCCAGTGCTGTGACAGTGCAATATACCTTTAATACACATTTATCACTATGTGAATTATACAGCTCTGAGGAAAAGTACATATCACAGAAATAAAACATGACTGAATATCCACTTCTAAGGAATTTCAAAATCATCTGACATCACTTTCATCACCTCGATGCTGAAGATTATAAATCTATATCTCAAAGCACTACTTATTTTCTCTTAGGTATCAGAATAATATAATTACAATCATGATTCAAATAGCCAGGTTTCTCATAAAAGTAGTTAAAGTATTAGCTTAAATTTTCAGTCTAATATCCTTTAAAATAATAACATTTTATTAAACAGAAGAATAACATTATCATTCTAAGCACCATGTTTAAAGATGAGACTACTATCCAGGCTTTTATAGAAAACAAAATACCTAGGTCTGGTTAACTGAACTTTTCTTTTTTTTTTTTTAATTTCTTTTATTTTATTTTAGAGAGAGAGAGAGCACACAACCAGAGGAGGACAGGGGTAAAGGGAGAGGGAGAGAGAGGGATAGAGAGGGAGGGAGGGAGGGAGGGAGGGAGAGAGAGAGAGAGAGAGAGAGAGAACTCCAAGCAGGCTCCAAGTTCAGCATAGAGCCCAAAGCAGGGTTTGATCCCATGACCCTGTGATCATGACCAAGCTGAAGTCAAGAGTCAGATGCTCAACCAACTGAGCCACCCACGCACTTGACTTTCTTTTTTTTTTTTTTTAGAAAACATTTTATATATATATATATTTTTTTTTTTTTTTTTTTTTGAGAGAGAGACAGAGAGACAGCATGAACAGGGGAGGGTCAGAGAGAGGGGGAGACACAGAATCCGAAGCAGGCTCCAGGCTCTGAGCTGTCAGCACAGAGCCCAACACGGGGCTCGAACCCACAAACTATGAGATCATGACCTGAGCCAAAGTCGGACACTTAACCGACTGAGCCACCCAGGCGCCCCTGAACTTAACTTTCTAATCAAGGAAGACTTTCAAAAGCCAAGTGCCAAAGGGTAACCCCTGTTCCTTTGAGTTACTGGAAAAGAGAGGAATATGCAAGTGGAGTAGAAGATGAATATACAGCAGTGACCAGTCCATGTAGCATAGATGAGGAACAGCTACATGAACTTCAACATACTCCAAGCCCAATTTTGTACACAGACAATTAGGAAAGCTTAAAAAGGAGGATTCCCTAATGGAACTAGGGTAAATTGTACTGAGCACTAAATTTATAGGGACAATTTCTAAAGCAGTGACCTCACTCCTGCTCTACCATTTTAGTCTCCTCCTTTATTCCCTTGGATAGTACCTTTTTGGGATCATCAGTGGAGGTTTCTTAACACCCGTTAGTCTAGAATGTATAGAGCCATCCAAAAATATCTCACAGTCTATATCTTAGAAGGTTTCATAATTCCCTTCTGCTGTTAACATGGTTCATTTATTTAAAGCCCATTCATGTAAAAGTATTCTTTCCCGTAACACAAAAGCCAAGTCAGAAGGAAGTTCTGGGTTGTTAAAACCTCCATTATAATTTTTTCTCTCCAAAATTATCCAACCTGGTGCTAGAGAATTAAGATTCCTCTTATTCTACTTTATTACTGTTTAATCTAGATTTCCTTAACAAGTGTGACCTCTGGGGCACCTGGGTAACTCAGTCAGTTAGGCATACAACTTTGGCTCAGGTCATGAGATCACTCACCACTTGTGGGTCTGAGCCCCGCATCAGGCTCTGTGCTGACAGCTCAGAGCCTGCTTCAGATCCTCTGTCTCCCTCTCTCTCTCTGCCTCTCCCTCACTCATACTCTGTCTCCCTCTCTCTCAAAAATAAACATTAAAAAAATTTTTTTTACTATGACTTCCACACCATCTCCAATTTAGGGAAGGAATTACACAAACTTCTGTCTATTCCAGAAATACAGCTAGTACAGAAGCAACATGGATCAAGGGCTTTGATGTCAACAGAACTCAGTTTAATCCTGGCATGTCCACTACGTGATCACAGAAATATCACTTTCCCTCTGCGTCCTTTATTTCTCTATAAAAAGAAATGTAGTACCTCCTTGCAAGGTGTAAGATAAATATATTAAGAGCACTTATGCAGTACCTGTCACAAGGTGAATGATTTATTCTGGTCAGCAGAGCAGTGCTTTGCCCCTTACCACTTCAACACCAAGTTATGTTCTTAAAGTCCATAAAAGATTCAGAGCAGGAATACCCATATCATGCGTGTGCAAATGTAAATAGTGACAATGCTGATCTCACACTGTTGAGGGCCCACCTCTTGCCTCTTCCAGTCTTATTGAACTTTCAGTTCCTCAACATGGACTGCTCTTTGCTACCTTAGGATCTTATACATGATATACCCTCTACCTGGACAGAAATCTCAATCATCTCCCTTCTCCTGGCCAATTCCTGCTCAGCTTCCCAGTCTCTACTTTGCCACCGTTGCTGCCTATAGGTTTCTCTAATATCCAAGACTCAGGACTCCATTGTAGATCCCACAACAAACTACTTCCTTAAAGCATGTGTTGTCACACTTGTAGTTACTTGTTACTATGTCCTTCCCCACTAAACTGTAAACTTCATGAGGTCTGTCTTTGCTTTCCACTTATCCCCATTTATTAATACAATGTGTGGCACATAGGAAGAGTTCAGTAAATGTTTCTGAATGAACATAAAACTGTGTTGCTTTACTATATAAATGTTAGATATTGTGTCTGCTCTAATAGAATGATACTTCCCTGTATCATACAACCAACTTGCAGAACTGCTCAGAGAAAGCTCCTAAGGAAATTGGACTTTAATAGATCTGCCTTTTCCTAACCCACGTGGACGGTCCCACAACACAAGCAACAAGAAAGAAAAAAATGTGAGCTTGACAGAGACACAACAGCTGATCCTCTCCAGGTACAGCACTGCATGGCAACTTGGAACTGACACATATGTAATAGAAAGTAAGGATTTACAAATATACATAGCTAAGTGGCTTCTTTTTGCAAATGCAAAACCCAAATCATAAAAAGTACTGCCTTTTACCTTAGCTCTCTAATAAATATGGTCAGTATACAATTGCCACAGAAGTAGGCTTTAAGGGGACATTTTTCCTAATGTCTTCATGCTTTACCCTTTCCCTGGCCCTCACCCATACATAACGTAAAGAGCAAAAAAAAATTGCTGCACTCCCTCCCATTATTCTTTCTCTGTACGTATGTGAGAAGGGTCAGTCCAGATAACTAGCTATAGCTTCCAGATCATTAAAATAAGAGAATGTAAAGAAGAGGGCTGTTTTCATTTGCCTGGCATTCTACAGTGTTTCCCAAAAGGATTTTAGACAGTTGAGAATTAAGTTCCATACTGAAGCCATCCCTGTACACACACACACACACACACACACACACAAAACCTTCTTTACCTCAATAGGTAGAGAAGCAGGGAAAGGGAGGGGAGAAAAGATACAGATTCAACAAGCATTTGTCAAGATGATACTCTCTAAAACTCTAAAAACTATGTAAAACTATGGGCAGCATGCTATCGAGGACTATGGATACTTACAAGACAGAGTTCCTGCTTTAAAAAGGGAGTAAGACGAGGATACAAAAGATTTTAATAAAAGGCTAAAATAAGACACATGCCATGAGAGAAGCACAAAGATCTGACTGATCACACACTTTCCAGGATATTAAGAAATGCCTCATGGAGGAGGTAGGCAGTATCTGAGACGGAGCTTAAAAAGTGGATGGGATTGGTAAAGCAGGGACAGCATTGGGCCAAAGGAACAATGTGGGCTACAGCGCAGAAACAGGAAAAGAATGAGCGTGTGTGAAGAATAGATTAACACGCTGGAAAGGCGGGTTGGGGTCACAAGGTGGAAGGCCTGGAATGCTACAGAATGTTATTCTAAATAAAGCAAACAATACAGAATGATTGCATGCTCTGAGCAGAAAAGTGGCTGGATGGGAGGAGAGGTGATTAACAGGTCCCATGGGGACTGCAGCAGAGGGAGAACTGCAGGAAGCAAGGACCTTCAACCTCATATAATCTACCTTTCACTCTTTCACCCCATCCTCACTCCCTTTCTGACTTGGCTTAAACGTCATGGTCAATGAGTAAATTACTCCCTTGCATATGCCCCTCAGTCCCCATGTAACTCTCCGACTTTCTTTTACTGATTTGGCCAAAGGATAATCCTGGCTAAAAAGGCCTTTCCACCAACTTTTCACTCATACCTAAGAAAGTAAATTTAGCTAGAGAAACATACAGCCTGTCAAATGCTCTCACTAACATGTATGAGACCTCAAACTGCCTGCATCACACTGTATTCTCCTAGTCCATTTACATTCCTTCTCTGCTAGAGAAGTATTTACGTTCTCTGTCCTCTTCACCACCTTCATCCCCTACTATTCTTCCTTCGGTACATCCTTCCAGCCATACTAGCCTCCCTGTAGTTGTTCCCACCATGCACACCTTAGGGTTTTTGTACTTACTCTTTTCTACGCCTTGAATGCTCTTCCCCCAGTCCCTAGAAGCCCCTTTTTCCCTTGCAAAAAGTAGGAACTTAACAAAAACTGAGTAAATGAATTTGGAAAAACATTGTACATTCAAGTTTTCTATTTTGCTTTTTCATTTATCATTGATTGATGAATATCTCCCCACATTACCAGACATATTTCAAGGCCATCATTTTCAAGAGACATCCCCCTTTTATGGCTATAAGATAAATTATTCACAATTTGGGATTGAGAAGCCAGCAAATTGACAAGTGGGATACTTTAAATATTTCTTCTGTTGATTTTTCTGAACTTTCACCCCTAAAAATGAGCATGATCAGGATTGTTGCAAAGACAGAATGATCTCATGGTTCATGAGACTGAGCCCCATTGTGCTGTTAGCACAGAGCCTGCTTGAGACTCTCTCTCCCTCTCTCTGCCCCTCCCTGTATGTACTTTCTCTCTCTCAATAAATAAATAACTTTTAAAAAGTATCTATTTTAAAAGTGATTGTAATAATTAAAAGCAGGTTTGTAAAAGAGTTTAAAATAATACCGGCCCAGATAAGACAATCAATAAGTGTTTATTCATTTACTGGTCATAAACAACTATGACTCTTCTTAAATGGTGAATCAGAATAAAAAATATTTTTTAATAAATTTTTTATAAATTCCCCAATAACATACACACTGTCAATGCAAAATTGTCCCTTAGATGAACACTTAAAAGCATACATCAGATTTTTCACATAAATCTCTATATCAATTTTGTTTCCTTTATTATGAAAAAGACAGGCAAAACAATTTTTTTTAATTACTGAATGACAGTATGAATAAATTCCTTTATTTATCACATGCTTCAATGTATATACACATCAGGTCAATGAACTATCATGATAAGGGTAAGCTGAGCAAGAAAATACTAAGTAGACTGGTCTCACTTCAGGGACTTTTTGAAGTAATCTACATAACAAATGTATCAATCCTTTTCTATATCTTTCAGATACAAGCTTAGGTATGTATAACTGGAATGGCCAACAAGTATGTGAGGTCTTCCAGGATATAATCATCTCTGCCTTCCTGGGAACAACTCCAGTGCCTGACATATAAAAAGAATTAGATGAACAGTGAGTAAGTGGATGGGTAAGTGGGGAAGAGACTGACTGAGTACAGTAGTCATTAATGCTGTTTCTCCTTCTAGGCACTCCAGAATCAGTATTTTTTATCTCCCCACTCTGTCCTTAGATGAAGCAATATAACCTGTTTGGGCCAATGAGTTATGAAATGAAGTGACACGTGCCATTTCCAGACTGGAACACGTATTATCATTCCATGTTCTTTTTCCGCTGCTACAGTGATCATGAAAGTATATGTTGAGAGGAAGCTTCCATAAGTCCTTTAGTCTCAAAGTGAATGTAATAAGGGAACCCTCTGCTCACCCCAATGGAAATACAATTTGAGTAAGTAAATTTTCAGGGAGTTGTCACTAAACTTTTGGAGTTCTGCTACAGCAGCACAACCTAGCCTATCCCAACTAGTAAAACAAGCAAGGTTATAACATTTATTTTAGAACTAGAAATTCATTAGCATTTATTTTCAGAAAAACAAAATGAAGACAGCTAAGCAGCACATCTTGACCATGTAACTCAACATTTCTGTATGATTGTTACCTCACCTGTAAAGTGGAATAATAATAGCATCTACCTCATAGGGATGCTATAGTAATTAAATTAATGAATGTCTATTAAGTCCTCGAAACCTAGAGAATATAAGGGGCACCTGGGTGACTCAGTTGGCTAACTGTTCAACTCTTGATTTCAGCTCAAGTCATGATGTCACAGTTCGTGAGTTAGATCCACACGTCAAGCTCTATGTTGACACTGTGGAGCCTACTTGGGATTCTCTCTCTCTCTTTCTGCCTCTCCCCTGCTTTCTCTCTCTCTCTCTCTCTCTCTCTCTCTCTCTCTCTCTCAAAATAAATAAATAAACTTTAAAAAGCAAAACCCAAGAGCTTTTAAAGTTTTCAATCAGCAGATTATTAGATTAGTGTATTATCATTGCATTAGGTATTTATATACTGCATATTTCCTTTTATTCTCCCTTCTCTTACTCCTGTTCATTTTAATTTTTAGCCAATTATTTTCATTCAAAAAATCTTTATTTAGAACTATTATGTACGCGAACCTGGGTGACTCAGTTAGCATCGACTCTTGATTTCAACTCAGGTCATCATCTCAAGGTTCGTTGGTTCAAGCACCACACTGGGATCCATGATGATAGCATGGAGCCTGCTTGGAATGCTCTTTCTCCTTCTCTGGGCTGTGAGCCTCCCCCAAAACAAATAAATAAAATTGAAAAAAAAAAAGAACTATTATGTAGATGGCACTGTGCAATACACTAGGAGAATGAAGACAAATAAGATAAGACATATCATCAAGGTCTTTTTCTTCCCTATGACTCTTCTTTCTTCTCCAATCCACCCATAACCAAGCAAACTTTAAAATAAAAAATATACAGTATTCTATGTTATAAATACTGTGTTAGTTGTAGAGCTAAGTAATTTTAATTTTTAAAAACCCTTTACATGATATGATTCTGTGTCTAATTCAAAGTTGAGATGGAAAATTGTCTATGTCCAAATCAAGAGACTATAGATGATAGCAAGGATGTGGAGCAACAGGCACCCACCTACACTGTTGGTGGGAATGTAAACTGGTGCAGCCACTCTGGAAAACAGTGTGGAAGTTCCTCTAAAAATTAACAGTAGAACTCCCCTATGACCCAGCAATAGCACTGCTAGGGATTTACCCAAGGGATACAGAAGTGCTGATGCATAGGGGCACATGTACCCCAATGTTCATAGTGGCACTTTCAACAATAGTCAAATCATGGAAAGAGCCTAAATGTCCATTACCTGATGAATGGATCAAGAAGATGTGGTTTATCTATACAATGGAATACTACATGGCAATGTGAAAGAATGAAATCTGGCAATTTGTAGCAACGTGGTTGGAGCCCGAGGGTATCATGCTAAGTGAAATAAGTCAGGCAGAGAAGGACAGATACCATGTTTTCACTCATAGGTCTAACAGGAGAAACCTAACAGAGGAACATGGGGAGGGGAAGGGAGAAAAAGAGTTAGGAAGAAGGAGGGAGGCAAATCATGAGAGACTCTTGAATACTTTAAACAAACTGAGGGCTGAAGGGAGAGGGGGAAAGGGGAAGGGGGGTGATGGTCATGGAAGAAGGCACTTGTGGGGAAGAGCACTGGTGTTATATGGAAACCAACTTGACAATAAACTATTAAAAAAACCAAATAAATAAAAATAAAAATAACTTTCCAAGTGGAAAAAAAAAAAGAAAGAAAGAAAATTGTTTATGTCTGCTGTGCCAAAGGCAATCAATGGCAATGGTAAAAAACACAATTTGTACTCAAATTCCCAGGGCCATAAATAGACAGGAGGCACTCAGTGAACAGAATTACAAATGTATCACAGATCTGTGGATACAATCCTCTTATCTTACATAAAAGACCTTAGACTGAGATCTAGAGGTAAGCAACTTGTCTAGGTCATTATATGAGTTACTAGCAAGTCTGCTACTAGAACCCAAACCTTGAAAATGTTTAAGTAAAGTCCTTGCAATGTGCTGCAAAGGGACATAAGTATGACAGTTCAAAACCTTAAAATTAATTTTTATTGAAATTACATTTTAGCATTAACTAGTAAAAACATTGAGAACTATTTGAAAAATAGTGTTAGATTTAATATTATTATCAAAAAGAGAAGACACTTGCGAAATCTAAAAGGATGCATTACACTATCATATTGTCTCCTCCACAACTTACCAAAACACAAAATAGCACAGGAAAAAAATAATAGAAATAGCTTATATGCTTTCGTTATGTATTGGTCTTGTGTAAAAGAAAATTGTTTCAAACAAGGAAATAGTTAATTTCTTTGCCCTATGTATAAGTGTATTAAATTATATCCCACTGATAAAAAGACATATATGTACCTTTTATGTAACTGAAAAGTTCACACAGATTTTCATATTTTACAAAATAACTATTTTACGTATGCTAAGTGATGACTCAGCGATGGTTAATTTTACATGTCAACCTGGCTGGGCTATATGGATGGGATATTTGGTCAAACATTCTGGGTGTTTCTAGGATGGCGTTTTTTGGACAGGATTAACATTTAAATATTGGACTTTGAATAAAGCAGATTTATCCTCCATCTAACCAGGTGAAGGCCAAAAAAAAAAGACTGACATCTCCTGAGCAAGAAGGAATTGTGCAAGCAGACTCTCTTTGGTCTCAAATTGCAACTCCTCTGGATGTCCAGCCTGCCAGCCTCCCCTGTAGATTTTGAACTTACCAGGCCTCCATAATCACATGAGCTAATTCCTTAAAATAAATCAATCTCTGTGAAAAGAGAGATACACAGACACACACAGACACATTCTATTGGTTCTATGTCTGTAGAGAAGTCTGACTTATACAGTGAATGCTGCTTCCTAACTCACCACTGAGGAAAATGAGACCCTCAAAGGACTCCTTCTCTTTACCCAATACCTCCCATAGTAAAAT